>NC_058063.1:9860650-10160650 GCF_020085105.1 Siniperca chuatsi
CTCTCTCTACATGTCTCTATATCTGTGCCCTGACATCTCTTGCCCAGTGAATGATAGAGCCGGGGAAAATATCCAAACACTTGACCCAGAGACATCACAGCCTGCTGGCAGAATTGCAACAGTGTTTTCCATGACCAAAGCAGGAATTTTAACGCGTATCGCCAGGCTCATTGCTCGAGCAAGAATTGTGACTTTTCTTTCCATGGCTCGAGCAACAATTTCAGCTTTTTTCAGCATGGTCCGAGCAACAATTTCAGCTTTTTTCAGCATAGTCCGAGCAAGAATTTCAACTGTTTCTTCCAGGACCAGAGAAGTAATTACAGCGGTTTTTGCCAGGACCAGAGCAATAATTGCTGCTGCTTTTCCCTGGACACAGCTACAATTGGTGCTGCGTTTTCTACCATTAGGGCAAGAAATGGAGTTTTTTCCCGGGGCCAGGAGGCCAGGAGCAGAGCAAGAATTGCTGGTGGTTTTTCGAATGGAGGAGCGAAAAGTGCTGCTTGTTTCACTAGCAACAGAGCGATATTGCTGGTTTGTTCTTCCAGAACCAGAGCAAGAAATGTGGCTGAGTTTTCCAGGACCAGAACTAGGATGTGATGTGTTTTTTCCACAGTCCAACACATATATGTCGATAACTTTCCCAGGACCAGCAGAAGAATTCCTGTTGTTTTTCCCACAATCACAGCAAGTATTGCTGCTGGATTTTTCAGAGCCCAGTGTAAAAATTGCTGCTGCTGTTTCCAGGGCCAGAGCAAGAATTGCAGCTGTTCTTTCCACAGTCCAGGGAAGAATTACATCTGCTTTTTCCAGCATCACAGCAAGAATTGTGACTTTTCTTTCCATGGCTCGAGCAACAATTTCATCTTTTTTCAACATAGTCCGAGCAAGGATTTCAGCTGTTTCTTCCAGGACCAGAGAAGTAATTACAGCGGTTTTTGCCAGGACCAGAGCAATAATTGCTGCTGCTTTTCCCTGGACACAGCTACAATTGGTGCTGCGTTTTCTACCATTAGGGCAAGAAATGGAGTTTTTTCCCGGGGCCAGGAGGCCAGGAGCAGAGCAAGAATTATTGGTGGTTTTTCGAATGGAGGAGCGAAAAGTGCTGCTTGTTTTACTAGCAACAGAGCGACATTGCTGGTTTGTTCTTCCAGAACCAGAGCAAGAAATGTGGCTGAGTTTTCCAGGACCAGAACTAGGATGTGATGTGTTTTTTCCACAGTCCAACACATATATGTCGATAACTTTCCCAGGACCAGCGGAAGAATTCCTGTTGTTTTTCCCACAATCACAGCAAGTATTGCTGCTGGATTTTTCAGAGCCCAGTGTAAAAATTGCTGCTGCTGTTTCCAGGGCCAGAGCAAGAATTGCAGCTGTTCTTTCCACAGTCCAGGAAATAATTACATCTGCTTTTTCCAGCATCACAGCAAGAATTGCAGCTGGTTTTTCCACAATCAGAGAAGATACTGAAGCTGTTATTTCCAGGGCCTATTACCCAGACTCGGAGCAAAGGCTGCTTGTAGTTCTGGGTGCTTTGGGTGTTCCGGCCATCATAACTTCTCATAAACTCCTGAGGTATTTTGCAGCTGCTTTTCCCAGGACCCAAAGAAGAATGGCACAATTTGTTATCAAGGCCCGAGCAAGAATTGCAGATGCTTGTCCCACGACCAGAGACCATACCAACAGAGTTTTCCTCAGATGACAGTGGCATGACAATATAGGGTGCCATGGTGGCTTAATGATTCTCCCCGTGTCCATGTGGGTTTACCCCGGGTGCTCCGGTTTCCTCACACATACTAAATAAGACTATAAAGAAAATAATATAAATATATATGAAAATATAAACAAATAATTGTTATACGTAAAACATATCTAAAGATAAATACAATAAAAAATGTAATCATAAAAAAGTGATGATTTGCATTTGTCATTTTTAAGTTGGCTCTACTTTTATATGAATTGTTTCCTTTTTCAGAGTTTATTAATGCCACACACACAAAGCGTAAGTGTGTGTGTAAGCTTTCATCATTAGGGAAAGCATTGCCATGAAACAACAGCACAGTATTTCTGTCACTTCGTGTATTCACAAAAAGGGAAATTTTGTGTTTTGTTGCCTTGGCGGAAATAATAGCAAATTATTCACCAACCGTCTGCATCTTTTCCCCCATCCTGTCAACAAGCTTACTGTACTAATCAACCCCTTCAACCCTGCTCCCTTTCTGTCTCATCTTTCGCCATCCTCTACAATCCCTCCCTCCTTGTAGTTTCTTTCCTGGGCACCTTGGCTGTGTTGCCTGGCAACATCCTTCTCGCACTGCTCATGAACAAGATCGGACGGCTGAGGATGCTAGGTAATATGAGCGCGGGGGCCACATTACTCAGCACCAGAAGACAGAACTTGTACCACCCAAATCTGCGGAATTGTACAGAAGTTGCTGAAAAAGAACAGGCAGGCTAAGTTACCATTGCCCTGATAAAAGGTTTAAAAAAATGTAGGATAGTTCAGTGACCTCACATTAAGAAGGGCTAAGGGTCAATATTCCCCCTTATAGCAAAGTACGACAGTATACTTGTTCATACATTTTCCACAGGTATGAATCAGAGAGCCGCTAACTATAGTCGCCCAGTGGTGGACTGGCTTACTTGAGACTTGACGATTAATAAAATGGTAATCTATTTAGAGGCACTTTAGGCTACATATAAACAAAAGCCAGTGATGCGCTCTTCTGACAAAGAGCCAAGGTCGGCCCACATAAGAAGTGCACCAGCAAATCTAATTGCAGAGTGATAAATGACACCTTGAGGTTTCTGAGTGGAGGCTGATGCAGGCATATACTGTAGATGACATTACCATAATCTAGGACTGAAAAATAGATTTCTATTGAACAGCCTCAACTTCACCCCTAGTTTATCAATAACATTTTGATATGTACTGCAGGTTTGTCATTGATCCTGGTGCCTGAGTAGTTTAAGGATTCAAGTCCCAAAAAAGATTTAGTTCTGTCCACATTATGTTGTTTTGTCTGCACAACAGCCAAATTATTTGGAAAGAGCACTGATGGGACCGTGTTTATTACACTTTTTTGGCATGCACAGTCTGATCTAATTACATCACAGTTCAAAAGGACAGGCTAATTCTAATTTTCAGTTGACATGCAGGATTTCCTTCCTTTCTTCATATATCGCTCTTTTCCTCCACCTACCCTTTTCTCCCTATCTCTATCAGCTGTTTCTTCCTGTCCTTTGGAAACAGTGAGTCAGCCATGATTGCTCTCCTCTGCCTGTTTGGGGGAATCAGCATCACTTCCTGGAACGCCCTGGATGTGCTGATCGTCGAGCTCTACCCTTCTGACAAGACGTAGGAAATTTAGTCATGCCCTGAAATCTCCTTGACACTGTGATGACATGGTCAGTGGCGCTGAATGACATGTTGAATGATGACATAAGCCCTATTGTTGGTTAGCTTACAAGGACGTATGACATTGTCAGGTGAAATCATTGGTAGTGCATGTGATGTGAAACATTTAGCTGTCTTATTGCCACTTAATGGATTCAGTAGGGTGTGCTCTTAGTTTCTTTTGGGTCCCGCCTTATATAAATCCTACTTTAATTTATTTGTTGAAATGTAACCTGATATAAAATAGAATATGACTATTTGTGTGGAACATAATTCAAACATTTTATCAAAGCAAAAACATGTATATTTTGTGTTGCCTTTCTGTATTAAGTGTGAGAACAGCTTTTGAGTTTTAATTTTTACAAGATGTAGCTCTACCTTGTGGTAATATTGAGTCCCTACAGCCTTGATAAAGAATGATGTTTTATTGCAGATTAAGTTCTGAGACTTACCTTAAAAGTTCATCTCAGAAAGAAAATGGCTGTTTTAGGAAATAAAGTGAAAAATGTATCTTCTGTTGTGGCATTACTCCACTGCTTTTCTTCTTTGGTTGACTGACTCTGACCCTGACTCTTTATCTGTCCCCTCTCTTTTCTCAGAGCCATGGCATTTGGCTTCCTCAGTGCCCTCTCTACATTAGCAGCAGGAATAAGCATCTGTGAACCCCGTTCATTGGTATCACTAAGCAGTGACATCATGCTCATTCAAGCTGGGGCATTTTTTATATCTGGATTGTTATGATCATTTCATATTATGAGTCAAACCTATTCTTCTAATTATGTCATAGATCATACCTCAAAAAGTCACACACCCCCTTTCCCTATGGTATTGGTTTCTTCCAAAAGTTGCAGGATGAAATCGGTTCGCAGCAGCAGGTACACAGGCACACAGCAGTCTGTTGTGCATCAGAGCTGGAGGAGATCCAGGCTACAGCTTAAAGGTGTGTTGCTGAAGTGGTTAGTAGAGCATCAATTCCTTTTTCAAATGTGTGAAAATAAAATGCAATTAGGAAGTGAACTTGGTGAGAGTTAGGGGTTCCTTTTGGAGTCTTGAATGGATCTTTCAAGGAGGCTGAGCAGTTTGGAAAATAGGTTACTGCTGTTCAGTCTGAGTTTTTATTGGCAATGGAGTATCTGTACTCATGCTGCTTTTATGCATTGTGTTTGAAAATACAACTATTACCATGTTGGCAGGTTACTTTCGTCTGTGGCTTTATTGTCTATGCTCTCTAAATTAATTTGCAGAAAGACTTTGAGCTCCAGGAGATTTATTACTTGATAATATGAGATGATAAATTGCATAAACGACTTCTTCTTTGGCTATATTCTCATCACATAGCTTTCTATCATCTTGATTAATTTAAATTATATTAATAAGGGAATTTAAGAATGTAGTTGTTGATTGCTGACAGTACTTTGATTTATATAGATTACTATAGAAATTCGAGCAATAATTAGATATTCTTTTTGGATCATCAGTTACAGTGCCGTTAACATTGAGTATTAAGTTGTTGGATTATATTAACTTTCCCATGATACCTTTCTAAATTGAAAAAATAAACAGAATTTTGTTCACCTTCCTCAATCCACCTATTTCTCAATCTTACAAAGGCACCTTTTGCTTTGTTTGAATATATTTCATTCAGTTTAAGCTGCTCTGAGATGAACTCTAGTCTTTCCTCTCCTGACAAATCTGCAGGACTTTTCTGTGACAAAGTCACTATTTTAGAAACCACACTTCTTCTAATCTACAATTTTTTGCTAAGATACTACCATATTTTCTCAAGCTTTGGTTTACTTCAAATTTAAATAATTCCCAGTTGCTACAAAATGCATTTTCAGATTTTGCATTGTTCCAGAATTGCATTAGTTTTTTATTATCTAATTTTATTATTTCGTGCTGTACCATCAAGCTATTAAACTTCCACTAAGCATGTCTGCATACCTTAGTATTGGCAGATTGTGAAGGAATAGAGATGGAGCCTATGGTCTGTTAATGGTGTTGTAATGATATAAACTGATATCAAATTTTTAGATACTATCCAGAAGTCCAAACATGACTGTGTGGTGGCACTTCTATTATGCAAAGTAGGCCTAAAAGCATTTATGCCAGGATTGTTATTCCTCCATATGTCAATTAAATTAAATCTTTGCATAAAAACCTTTTAAAGTTTTTTTTTTACTGATGTAGAATCTTGTGGAGGCCAACAATCCATATTGTGATATAATATCATGTTGAAATCCCTTCCTATTTCTATACCAGAATTTGGAAAGTTGCCAATAATGTGTTGAATGTGATTCTCTAATGTTTCAAGAAGATGCCATGACCTACTCTCCCTAGTTTATTATTTTTCTGTCTATGTTTCCAGTTTTATTTTTTTATTTCTCCTCACCTCTCTTGTCAGTAACTTCACTTCCTGTCATTGTGTGTTTCCCTCCAGTTTTAATTGTTTGCCCCACCTTAATTAGTTCCACCTGTGTCTTGTTATATCCCCTCACCTGAGTATTTATGCTGCATTCCAGTCAAAGTCAGAGGTCGGAATTTCCCAGTTTAAATTTCCGACTTCCAACCTCCAAGCGTTGCAGGTGCACAAGGTCAAACGTAAACAAAACACATGGCTGACCATGACAAACTGATGTTTCTTTGGCAAGTGTACACACAACTGAACTCTCGGCAGGAGGAAACAACAGCACATGAACAAATGCCATTATACATATTATTTTATGGCACTTTTCTACTCGGAAACGTATCTTCATATTCCATTCACTAGCCTAATACAATACTGTAGTCTACAAATACATACAACCCACCTCCCTTATTGATTGAACATCACAGAGTTGTATAATGAGATTTTGTTTTGTAGTTCCCTTTATGCTATTCAAAACAATTATATACAGTAGATTAATGAATAAATAATAAGTCATAGAAATAGAAGTAGGCACCTCACCTCACTGATATCACTGATGCTCAGTAGGGTGGTACCAATGATCTTCTGAGCGGTTTTAATCATCCGCTGCAGAGCCCTCCGGTCCTGGGCCATGCTAGTTTGTGATGTTTCTATTCAGGATGCTTTCTATTGCTCTTCTGTAAAAGTTAATAAGAACTTGGCACGGAATTGAGTTGTCTCCATGTCAGGGGCTGCAATCATGGGTGTACAGCGTGAACAGGAGGGGGCTGAACACACTGCCCTGGGGGGCTCCAGTGTTGAGCACTAGAGTGGAGGAGGTGTGTCCGCCAATCCAAAACCATCTGGGGTCTGTGAGAAAGTCCAATATCCAATTACAGAGTGTGGTACTCAAGCCCAGAGTGGTAAGTTTTCCAATCAGTTTCATGGTGGGATTGTGTTGAATGCTGAGCTGAAATCAACAAACAGCAGTGGAGATGGAATGCTTTGTGGATATGTTGGTTCTGAAAGCAAAGGGTCCAGGCTGGCTGGGATGTGTTCCATTGTACTATTTCTAGCAGGAGGTCAGAATTTTTTTAGTTAGTAGTATGTGTGGTTTCACTCCCTCATTGTCAGTTCATTTTGGTTTATGTGCCTACATTCCAGCCATTTTCCCCTTGTTTATTCCTTGTGTTTTGGACTGTTTTCTTGGACCTTGCCTGCTTCATGGATTTTCTGCCTGCAAACGGATTTGTTTGCCTGTGTTTGGACTGATTCTATGGTTTTGACCTCTGCCTGTCTCATCATCTCATCATCATTTGTTCATTGACTTTTATTAATAAATCATTGAACTGCATCTGCTCTCCCTCTGTTGTCTGCGATTGGTTCCTATCCCTCGTGTTCCCTGTTACCCAGCTTGAACACCGTGATAGAAAATTGTCATTCTCAGATTTAGAGTTATAGCCATATACATATTAACAATTATTAAGTTGAAGTTGTCAATGGTGATAATTTGATAAAGAAAATAACCTGTTGTGTCACAGACAGAATTTACAATAATTGCAGAGAATGTGTGTTTTAGAGTGGCACCACCAGCAGAGTATTCAGACTCCAACCATAGATTGTTACCTCACTGAGACCTCCACAATCTTGCATCATTGGTAACCAAGTGTGACTCTTGAATAAAACAAAACCCAGTTTTGTGCTGCTTAGCAAACAAACAGTATAAGATGTAGGCTATTAACAACAATAAAGGATGAGAATTAGGAGTAAATCTAGGATCAAAATAGGAAATATAACCCTACTGTCACGAGTGCCACCATTTTAACTTTTATGAGGTGACTTAGTGAAACATAGCATAGCTATAAAATTAACAAAGTATGTCAGTTTTCTGTTGACAGAAAAACCTATACCAGGTATTAATCATTTATAGGAAAAATAGTGTGCAAATATTAGACCTAGTAACACTGAACTGAATAGGTTTAGTTATGTCAAAAGACATAATGTCATGTCTGCTGATCAGTTCAACGAACCAAATCTGTCTGAAAGATCCCAACCTCGCTGCTCTGCAAACTCCAAGACTGTGTGCGTCCAAGCATTACTTGTGCTTATCAAACTTTCAGTATAATGACCCGTTTCATGAGAAAAACAACTGGAGATAAACAATGACTAAATAGAAAACTATGGTTATTGCGCAACAGTATTTCCCAGTTTTAAACATACATCATCTTGTAGGATGTCCTTCAAACCACGGGTAGCTGGAATCAGTTCAGTACCATTAGCAAAAGCTCGTCCACCGATGAAGTATGCCGTCTTCCCTTGTTCGTGTGCCTTCACTACCAGTGGCCAGAGCTGCAGCCTTCTCTCTCTGACAGACTGGAATACATCTTCAGCAAAGTGCAGATTTTTGTTATGGTGGAAAGTCGATTTCATTGCTGCTTTTCAGATTGTGAGGTGAATTGGATAATAATCCCTCAAGGCTTGGAATCATCTTTTCTTGGTTGGCCGAGGCAATGACATCAGGAAACTTGACTTTGTGTTCTGGTAGGACCGACAGGCAAATCAGTATCACCTCCCTATGGGAGGACGTTTTGGCCCTTACATTCAGCTACTCCGTAAAGTCGCTTCATCGGTTCCATTGTAGTTCCCAAGTTGTTCCATCAGATTTGATTTCTTCTATGCATGCAGACTTGTTCTTCAACGTGTGCCACTTTCCCTTTTTATATCTCAGCGCAAGCAAAGTCAACTGTTTTCTTTAGACCTTCGCTCTTCATTGTGTTGTTGGATATCAACCTCTCTACGTTCTTTTCCAGAGCATCAGTTCTGGTGTTAAACATCACTGACACAATGCTGACTGCACAATGTCCATGCTGTCCATGTCTAAAGTGCATTGCGACTTGCTTTTCTAGGACGTTTGGAAAGTGTTACAGTTAAGGGAGGAAAAGCCGCATCCATGACAGATAACACAGGTTGGTCTGTCATGCAGAAGTCGTGCGTGTTGTACGTGAGCTCATTCCCTCGTGTTGACTCCATGCTGTTGTAGCTAACAGTGTGTAGTGGAATTGTGCTACCGTGAGTTCCCTTGGCCCTGAGACACACGCTGAGACCATGTTTTCAGTTTATTCTTTCTTTCTTTCTTTCTTTTTGTCCACACAATCTTTCTCTCTGCATCCGCCGTTCCTCCGACCGCCTCTGCTTCTTTCTCCCCTGTGTCCAGCATGCTATTGTATTTAAGGAGAGAATAATTAGTTAACCGGGTTCAGCTGTGCCAATTATCTCTCCTTGATGCTGCTCACCTGAGCAATTCCTCCACCTCTCCCTCTGCAGCTGACAGCTACCCATACCCACCTCCACACAGTGCTATTAGCTTAAGTCTGTTTTATCAGATGAGTACATAAACCGGAAGTTATCAATGATGCAAGGTCACTATCACGTCAACACAGTGCATACAACACCGCTTTAATGCTGCATTCCAGACAACTCGGAACTCGAAGATTTCCGACCTCCTACTAGAAAAAGCTCCCCTTTACGGTGATTCTAGTCCTGCATCACCCTGTTAATTTCACAATAATGACCGGCTCACTGTACATTATCCCGCTTATTACACAGATACTTACTAAAGAAATCAATAATTTGACACCAAATATTGATTTAAAAATGCTTTTAAAACGTTTTTTTGCCACAGGACTTCTTTCTGCAGATTAATATGACTGGACTCCAGATCAGATATGATTGGACTCCAGTTCTATGATCAGAACTGCGTCCATAGCAACGGTCTGTTATTCATAGCAGTGGTCTGCTCTTCAGAAATAACAGACCCTAGAATGCTGTAATTGACCAATCAGCATCGAGTATTCAACAAAGCCGTGTAATAAAATACTGTATTACGCTAGTGAATGGAATATAAAGATACGTTCCCAAGCATAAAAGTGCCATAAAATACGTATAAAGGCTGCACTGCTGAGAGTTCAATTGTGTGTACACTTGCCAATGAAACATCAGTTTGTCACAGTCATTCACAGCCATGTTTTTTGTTTACATTTGACCTTGTGCACCTGGAACGCTTGGAGGTCAGAAGTCGGAAATTTCAACAGGGAAATTCCGACCTCTGACTTTGACTGTAATGCAGCATTAGACGTTTTGTGAAATATAAGGCTTAATAGTTTTGTGTTTTCTAAAGTTTAAGGTGACCGTCTCAGAAAAAGCGTGTGCTCACGTCGCCATCTTGGTTCATATGTTTTTAGAGAAATGAGACGTCCTTTCCTCTGAAAGCGTCACATGAAGCAACGTCTGCTTCTGATAACGGCGGCAGCAGACTTTTGATGATGGAGTCTGCGTCTGCACATGTGCTCTGTGCTAAAAAGGCACAAACTCTGAACTCACAAATTTTCAACCTCCTGCTAGAAAAAGTACATTGGAATGCCGCTCAAGTCGGAGTTCCTACTTGTGAACTCAGAGCAAATTCATCTACCTGACTTCATGAAGAAGCAGTTGGCTGACGTCACACAACAATGGCAGCACTCATGGAAGCGCACATTGGACATTGACCTTAATTGTATCAATAATAAAAGTTAATGGGGGAAATAACTGATGAAAAGAGAATCTTTCTTATAAATTAAGTTTCTGGTCCTTCTGTTGTTCAGACCAACAATTAACACAGATTTCTAACTAGACTGTGAATCAGAAAACAAATCAAATTTAAAACTTGGGAGTTTAATCTATTATCTGTCTTCACCCCGATATGAAACTGCAGGCTGCAGCGTCCAATCAATAACTGACATTCAATAAGGTCGGCCATTCAACCTGGAGGCGACTGTGGCTTAGTGGTAGAGCGGGTCGTCAGGCTTTTCCCCGTAAATGATTTACTTTCCTTGAGCTGATGGCACCTGTGTGAATGTGATATGTAGTTGAAGTGCTATATAAGTACAGTCCATTAAGATCTCTGTGAAGGCTCCTCAGAGATCTGTCGTTCAACCTGGAACCCTTAGCCCAGATAACTCTGCCCACAATTGGCTAATACTCATTGGTTAAGAGTAAGGCCAGTCAGAGGCAGAGCAGGGGGCATGACTTGACGCAAAGTTCGGCCATATTCAATCTGAAAAGGTTTTGCTATGTTTTGTCGGGCCGAGTAAGAGTTGTTAAAAATCTGGTGGGGGAAAAAATAAGAAAAAATAACTCTCCGCCCAAAAAATTAACTCCCCTCTTTAGAGATGAGCCAAGGGCCGTAGCAGCTCTCCACTAACTGCAAGACCCAGGGCATCATGGGAAACGCCCGGCTGTCGCCTGATCAAAGAGCTGATTGGCTCTTAGCTTTGACCACACCAATATTTTGTAGAAAATCCTAATTTTCTGTGTAATATTTGACGCTAAATTGTAGGCTTGTCTCATGTTGTGCAATGACGATTTAATCTGTTAACAAACACATCTTGTGTGGTTAAAAATATTAATAATAAAATGTTTATATAGCACTTATTATAATGAGCAATTGCAAAGTGCTTTTCAAGGCAGACATAAAAAGAACAAAGGATAGAATACAATGTCAGATACACACACATTTCATATAATTACAAACAAATAAATATAATAAAAAAGCCTATTACAACTTGATGACAATGTTTGTCAGCCAGAGAAGTGGAATATGTTTAAGTCCAAGAATTCCATAGGTAGATAACTATTGTGAAGCTACAGAAAACCTATTAAAATAATAACACAATTGTTTGGAACTGAGTCTAATTATGTCTTTCACTGAAGGACGCTTAATTGACATCATAATTGTTGCTTTTCCTCCCACTGTGTAGCCTGTGTATGTAGCTGTGAGAATGTTTGGACTGTTGATTCAGTAGTTCAATTTCTTAAATTTAGGGTTGTTTGATTTTTAAATGACAGTGCCTTTACATAAACATTCTATGTAGGCTTTACTTATTCAATAATATGACTTCCAAAGGGCTAAAATCTGCCCAATAGTTCTCTGATTCTCATCGATAAACAAATAAAAGTTATGATAGACAAACTTAGACCACTGTGAAAAGTAGCCTTAAAATGTCACTAAAAAGCAATTCCCCAGAATTTATAAACAATACAAACAATAATTATATGCTGATATTTCTTTTTTTAAGAGAGTTCTGTGGTTCTTTAAGACACATAAGTCTTAAGAATAAACAGACTATTCACATACTATTACGTTCCACTGCTTGCTGATATTATGCACCTATAGCCACCCTGAAAACCAGTTTTCAACTAACCAAGCCTTCTTGACAAAGCATTTTTACAGTTAAATAAAGAAAATCAAAAAGAATACCATGCCACTAAATTTGACAAACTTATCTTAAAACAAAGTCAATTTACTAGCTTGTTCTAGATCTTTCAGTGCATCTCACAATCGTAATCAGCAGATGGAGTTTGCTCAGATTCAAAATTAATTTCACAATCAGCTAATAAAGCCAGCTCCCAGAAACTGAGCTATCTCTGATGCAGACCTTATCTATTAGTCAGTATGATTTTATTGGGGCTAAATTACATTATCCAATTTTTAACATAACTTAAATGATTAAATGTATTTTGCTGGTAACTTAATGTACATAGCACTAATAGTTATGAGTTATAATTCCAACATTTTAAACCCTTTGAAGCAAAAAGTGATTAATACGATTTCTGGTCAGTCGACTGCTAGTCGTTTCATTATTAGCAAACTGTTTAGCAGCTTACATGACGAAGAAAAATCAAAACAGAATGCATCTGTCATTAAGTCTACTGTAAGACAGCACACAATGTAATCATGTGGTCATGGGTGTCATTCACAACTAGATGACTGTCAAAGATTTGTAAGCTGGGTGTTCATTACTTTGTAATAAAATGTTTCTTTTCGTTTGCAGTGCCAATGATGCAGAGTCAAAAAAGCAGTCAGAGACAATCATGAGCAAAGCCCATGTAAGTTATTAGCATGTCCCATAGCAAGGCTTTAGTGATACTGGGAAACAAGACTGGACTACAAATCATTATTGCTAGACTAGGAATATTAAATTCAACAAGGTTTTGCATAAGTGATCTGATGGCTGTGGTTTCTTCTGACGTTGCAGTTTAAAGGTAAGACCCTAAAATTAAAAACACATTAAGGATGATCACTTCTATTATTGAGAATTTGATTAGATTTTACTGCTGATATAGTTTTACTGCCATCGTTGTTTTTATTGTAATAAAATTTAGGATTTTTTGCATTATGGTATTGCTATTATGTAATAATATTTTACCTTCTCCTAAAAAGATAATTTTGTGAAGGGTAAAGATAAGACAGAATGGGTGTAATGAACTGATAATTATGTCCTATGTAGTTTTAAATTAAAAGCTGGGTCAAGAAGTGTTTGTAACCCTTTTAGTTTTTTAGTTTCCTTGTCATATTACCTGTCCTCGTGGCTTCTCATGCTGTTAGAGGTACTACAATTTCAGAAAGACTCTGGATCAAGAATGTGGACAGTTGTACAAGGCAACTGGTATTGTCCTGAGGTTTATATTACAGGTTTGTAATATAATTTGAGCTGTATGAATCTATAGATGCTGCCATCAGTTTAAAATGTGATAATGGCTTTATACCCCTGAAAATATATACCAACTAGTTATATACACATAATTAGTTTTGTTTTATTCTCTTTTGGGGAAACTGAGTGTGTAACAGGTGTGGTTGCCACTTACCTCATGTCCTCTTACTCTGCGGTAATGTACAGTATGTTGCCTTATCAGCACTGGGGCTCTGTGATCTGATGGGCCCACAGTGCCTCCCTCTGGCTGTGATAAAGTATCACACCTCTTTGCTTTTTCCATACAGGGAATGTCTTGAAAGCACAAACCTTTAATTATCGTATCTGAGACCCCAGCCCTTAGAGTGTAGCTAAGTGGAAAATGTTGCTGTAGGTGCTATAGACTATATTGCGTACAGTAAAAAATGAAGAAGTGGTTTGTTGTTTTAGAAGGTGAAGTATTTAGGACTGGATATAACTAATGCCTTTTTAGACAAACATATAATGAAAAATCCCCATTCACCAGTAGATAACCTTTTAGTTCGGATGAACTATAAGTGACAAAGCAGATAGAAGCTCTTTTTATCCATTTAGTTGAAAGGACCTGTGTTTAGGTGATGTCAGGGAAGTTAAACCTACTTAAGTTTGAAAAAATAACCACAGTCGCTGGACTACTGATGTAATTAAACTTTTTTTAGTCAGTGGACTCAAATAAATACATTTGATAAGAGGACATCATTTGTTTGTCCAAAAGTTAAGGAAACAAAATGTTTATGTAAATATATCCACTTAAGTTGAGAGGCTATTTCAGTCTGTCTTTCTGTTCTTTGAAAATACTGAATGTTGACTTACAAGCTACAAAATGTACATAAAACAAGGACTGCAATGCCACTACCTGTTTGTCACACAAAAGTCTGAACTGATCTTTGCACTTACTTTAAGAAAAATAAAATGTTACTGCAGCTTACAAGAGCATGACAGGCAGAAAGGTGTTTGCCAAATTCTTTTTCGATAAACAAACTCAGAAGTCTAAAAGTGCATCTACTCATTAAGTGAATGGTAATGCAAATAAAAAAGAACATAATGGAATATGCAAGCTTTACAAGATGCAGATTCTTTTGTATGATTTAGTTTTTAAGCATATTGAATGTTACTCTCAAAATATACTGTAGATTTAATCAGTTGTGTATCAAAATAAATGTGTAAAAGTATGATTGTAAGATGTGTTTTATCATTCATTGATCATTAGGATTATGGCACTGGCAATATCAGTCACAGTTCATTTTCTTCTCTAAGAATCACTGATTACTTTGTTATGGTGAAAAGTCGCAATATTTATCTTACTGTCGTTGCAAAGGACATTGGGATCTTAAAGCTGCAACAATCTATTTATGTTGGTGTATCAAATGAGTATGTAAATGTGAAAGGATGAACCCAATGTAAATGATCAAATAACTCAGCAATCCCTCTCAGTTCTATGAAACGTTTTAGCATCTTTCAGTTCTTTGTTTTGGTTTTACGGGCCGCAACTTTACTGTTTTGATTCAGTCTCACCGCTCTCATCAACTTTGTTTCCAGCTGCAGCAAGTGGATGTTTTCAGTGAAAAAGCTCTGAAAAGCCACTGCACACCTTCTCATCACCAAACTGCAGATTTTTATCAATACATACAATATGATGTCACTGTACTGTAATTCAAGACAAGGGTTCATATGAAGCCCCAGCTCACAGTTTAATACAGTTTCAAGGAAATTAACTACAAAGAGCTTTGTTCTTTACTAACTTATATTTGACAGGTGTTCAGTTCTAGCATAAATAAAGAGATTAGATTACTTTTTTTTTTATTAACCGAATAAACTGAGTTGGTGACTCCGTTTCTTTAGTCTTTAATAGGCTTCCTAGCCTGAGAAGCAAAACTGGGGCGGAAAAAAATGTAATTAAGCTTATAGCTGTGAGCTTACAGTGATAACTGATCAACATTGTTATCAACTCATTCGGACTATGGTGACTGGACCGTCAGAGAACATTGTTCAGAGAGACTTTAGTAAGTAAATCAGCCTGAAACAACATAAGTGAAGGGGGCATGCCCCTCCATGTCCTGTGGAAACCCAACCTATTTCTCCCAACAAGTCTCTTCAAGTCTCCAATCTGTAGATGTAAATGGAGGAGCAAGGGCAAGAGAGAGAGGCCCTGTTTACACCTGGCATTAACATGCGTCTTGGGTGATCCGATCACAAGTGGACATCTCCAAGTACGTCAGTTCACAGAATGTGTCTCCACGTGCGTTTCGAGGGACCACTTGTGATCGGATCTCACTGCCCTGCTCTATATGCAAATAAACACGTACATCATTTCCGTTTGCAAAGACCAAATGCGTTGTTGTTTTTAACCTGAATTTGATGAATTTACTGTTTATCAGACCACAAATTAGACAAAAATTGGGTGGGGGAAACGATAGACGCCGCCGGAGCGGAGTGTTTTGGGGACCTTGCCTCACTGATTACTGTACAAAAACACAACTTTATAACTGTATTCACTGATTTTGGTGAAAATAGATCATATTTTATGGAGAAAATATTTTCTGGTTTTCCCTCTGATGTCCCCCCAGCTGCTCTGCCTCAACAACTTACAGAGTTTCCTGATGGACAGATAGCTTTAATTGTTGCATCAGACAGCGTGTTTCGTGTGTACTCTATCCATAATAATCCATTTTGCCTGTTGTTGTGAGAAGGGTCCAACTGCAGTCCTCCCTCCTAAGGCCACTAGTTCTGTGAGCCAATGGAGTTTGAGCATGCGTAGTAGAGTTCCATTGCATGAAGTAGGCTACGTAAACTTTCACTTATTTCACCTCAGCAGTCCACCAAAATCTGTTTCTGAACAAATTTGAGATGAGAAATAAGCATTCCAGTTGCAGAATCTTCACTCTACAGATCTACAAGGCCTAATTTAAAAGTTTGTTCCAACTTTCATAAGGCAATGGCACTACTGCACTGCCGGTTACCACCGCTTTTCTAGCCTATTAGCTTACTACTATAATTTCCCATAGAGGTTAGCGAGTTAGCTAACATTAGCTTGCAGTTCACTGCATGCAACCTGTGGTAGCTCATTAGCCGCCAGTGTCTAGCTTTCCAACAAATGCTGTTCTAATAAACTTACAACGTGTGAGGGCCTGAGGAGTGAGAACTGAGGAGGGAGGTCTGAGGTGCTGCAGTTGGACCCTCTTGGTTGTTGTGGCTTTTTCTTGTTGTTTTGCACTTTAATATGATTCTGTTGGTGCACGAATGAGTACGTACTTCTGCTTACACAGGGGACATTAGCTGAGTAGGCAGGACACATTTGTGATACCCTGCTAAAAGAATGTGGCTATATGCTTCCCAGACCACCTCCAAATGTTGTCTGAGCAATCGGCTCTCAATGCGTCCTCAGTGCATCTTGGGTGCATTCATATCTGTACTTAGAGCTATTGTGATCCGATCACCCAGGACGTATGTTAATGCCAGGTGTAAACGGGGCCAGAGAGAGAGACAGAGGCAGAGAAAGAGAGTAAAAGTATCAGACAGACAGAAATCTAGCTAGAATAGCTAGAATTCATACTACAGCGGACACCCCACGTCAACATTGTAAGTTCATTTTTCTGCAATGCTCTAACATTTACCTTAAAATTATATTGTAAAATAATCAGTGTGCTCGCTTAAGAGAAGCACTCTCATGTAGACCTCATGTAAAAGTGAACGTGGCACATCCCCTGTGGAAACGCCCCAAGAGATCTCTTCCTGACTTGTTCAACCTGTCCCTGTAAATAGGAAGAGCAACAGAGAGACAGAGACAGACAGAAATACAGGAAAAGCACAGCAAGATGAGTTTTTATAGCTAAAGGCTAATTCTTACTACAGCGGACATCCCACTTCGACATTGTAAGTTAATTTTCCTGCAATCCTCTAACATTTACCTTAAAATTATATTGTAAAATAATCAGTGTGCTCACTTAAGAGAAGCACTCTCATGTAGACCTACTCTTATTCATAATTCACGCTTATGGTTATTTGATGACATCATAATGAACATTTACTTACAAACACAATATTTCATCCTTGTACCTACTACAACCATTTTCTACTTATTTATAGAGATCTCAGGAATGTGTACATTAATGGATGACTTCTGGTTTCCAGCCTGAATGAGGAAGTTCAGAGTCAAGGTGTCACTGTCCAAATTAAATGACTACTAAATCTGTTGCCACTTTTCTCAGCAAGTACAGTAAATATAGGAGAGATTTAAAATTGTAGAATATAATCAATTTGCATACATGTCGGTACTTGGCTGAGGGGTTTGTGAATCATAGACTTGGTGATCAATGTCACCTCTTGTGCTGTACTGTATGTAGCCATGTAGATGGTTTCTGATCGAGTTGCCAAGGCTGCTTGTCTTAAGTTTAAAATGGCACCAAATGTTAATATCATAATTTTGTCTTTTTCACAGTTACTCAGAAGCAAAGAAATGAGTATCTTCACACAGGTACAAGTAGTTCCCTCCCCAAGAGAAACACATCCCATAATACAGTGTATAACTGACAACAACCTCAAGAAGCTCAAAAAATTACTGAGGAACAACAACAACATTAACGCACTTTACCCGTGCAGAGAGTTGAAGGACTATATAACCCCACTGATTGCTGCTGTTGTAAATCACAAGAGGGATATTTGTACTTACCTACTGCAACAGGGTGCAGACCCAAACAATCCTTCCCAAACTCGCTTTACGCCTTTGCATTATGTCTCACTATCCAAAGCACCAGTTATTTTTGTGGAGAAACTGCTTGAAGCGAAAGCTAATCCAGATGGATGGAGTTCCATTGGACTACAACAGCGATTCATGCCGCTGCAAACTGCTGCCATCAATGACAGGGATGATGTCTTGAAAGTGCTAATGTCTGCTGGCGCACAGGTCACATTGTTACCTATCACTGATCTTGAATATATTACTCACAATGAAACAATATCTCAGATGATTCATAAGCTTGCAACGAAAGGAGATGAATTATGCTCCAAAATCAGATATTTCCTCGATATGGAAACTGCTGTGCGACGGAAACCATCTGAAGAAGTGTTCAAAACCTTTAACAGTCACATGCTGCTGGAGCATCCTCAGACCCATCTGACCATGATTGAAACACTTTTTAATGTAACTGGACCAGATGCAGAAAGATACCGCCAGGGAAGCATCAAATGGCTGAAGGATACTGAAAATCTGAACTCCTACATTGCAGGTGCAGTCAGTCGCTTTCCAAACATCCCTAAGAGAAATGTAATGAGTGCAATTGATAGTTTACATGCAGTTTTCTGCACAATGGAAGACATATCAAATGAGCAAGCACAAGCTATAATCCACCAACTACTGAAACAGCTTAGCTCAAAAGAGAGACCTGATATATGGGAAGCTGTTCTGCAAACACTATACGTGATAACACAGAAAACCAAAGGTACAAATGGCTGGGATCCCAACTTTGTTAAGAAATTATGCAAAACTGTTGCTCCTTTTTTGAAGGACCAACACTCCTCTGACATTAGAGTCTTCACATACAGCATATTTGCAAACTTGCTTTCAGTTGAACATGCTGTTAACATCTTTACATCAGTGGGGATAACTTCAGTGCCCGAGGACATACTGACATCTGCAGATATGAAGATGAATGACAAGCTGAAAGAACTCCTCAGACAACTGAAAAGCCATTTCAGCACACCAAACTCGGGCCGTGAGGACCGTACAGCCTTACCTGAATCAAAGAAAAAGAAGAAAAAGAAGAAGAAAAAGAAGAAGGAAAAGTCAGAAAAGCAAGACGACCCAAATGATGAAGTTTGCACTACTGCAAATGATCTAACAGCAGTTCCTATTGTGGAGTCAAATTCAAATGTGAAGCCATTCCACTTCAACACCACTATATCATCATCAACACACAAATGGCTACAAATCAGCAAGAGGTGGAGAGAAAAGTTAGAGAAGCTTGTTCGCACTGATGAAAGTAATGTAACCAGGGTTGGAAGCCTGATTTATGTGAATGATGCAGAATTCCGCATAGCGAAGGGAAGTGATGGTACTGAAGTCTTCTTGGGGCTGAGAGATGATGGCACTGAAGTTGCTATTAAAAGAATGTCTAAATGCAACTATCAGGAGCTGAAGATTGAGGAAGAATTTCTGCGACTTCCAGAGCTTGATCATCCATCTATTGTACGATACGTTGACTTCGCAGAGGACGAGAACTTTGGATACCTTGGTCTTCAACTTTGTGAATACACACTGGAAGAATACATCAGAAATAATGATGGCGATCCACTTGTCTATCAGGTCCTCAACAGTTTAAAGGTGCTTCACTGTCAAAATCCTCCAATTCTCCACCGGGATCTCAAACCACAGAATGTTTTGATCGGTAAGAGTAAAAATCTATATAAATATGTAATTCACCATCTTAAGTTCAAAGTATACAAAAATAATTGTTTTCAATATATGATTTTGTTTACGGAATCAATCAACATCACTGGTCCTGCAGATGTCACCGGGAGGGCAAGATTAGCTGATTTTGGAATAAGTAGACGGTTATGCAGGGGACAAACAACTTTGCTCACAGGCAGTGCAGGAACAAAATGCTGGATGGCCAAGGAGACTTTAGATTTAAAAGCTAAAACACGATACAAGTGGAGCACTGACATACAGGTCAGTTTCTGCTACACAAATTTTCTTATTGAATAGGTGAAAAATCATTCAGTAACTAAACTGCTATGCTAACTTTTAAGGTGGCAGGGATGTTGATTTATTATATCCTCTCTGGAGGACACCATCCTTTTGGCGACATACCCTTTGAATGTGAGTACAACATTCATAAAGGGATCTACAAGTTGGATGATGTTCAAGATGTGGTGGCAAAGGATCTCATTGAGTGGATGATCGATAAAGAACCAAAGAACAGACCTAAAGTGGAAGAATGCTTGAATCATCCCTTCTTCTGGACCACTGACAGGTAGAATCATGGCCAATTAATTCAGATTAATTCAACTGATTTGCTATTATTTCTGTTTTGTAGCTAGCACAGCGTTAACAAGGGTTAAAGCCTCTGTGAGGCTGCTCTCAAAGGAAGGGTGGTGCTAAATGCTAACATTGCATGCAAACATGCGAAATAAACAAACTGTCCATAATGACAATGCTAACATGCTGATGCTAAGCAGGTATAATGTTTACCATGGTCACCATCTTAGTTTAGCATGATAGCATGCTAATAGTTGCTAATTAGTACTAAACACAAACTACAGCTAGGATGATGGGAGGACCAAGTATTGGAAAAGCTGAAAATTTGACTTGATGGCACTAGATGAAAAAGTCAGGGTCATTGGAGTCGTTACAGAATTTCTTGGCAATCCATCAAATATTCGAGATATTTCAGTCTGAACCAAAGAGGTGGACCCGCCAACAGGCTATAGAGCCGCTAGCATGGCAAGTAAAAATCAAATGATACATCAAAAGATGTCAGTGAAATGATTTACCTAAAGTTATGCCGTTCTTGTGTTGTCTTCCCAATCAACATATTTCCATAGCATCACTATATCACCACTTTTTATTAATATGATATGACAAAAAGGTTAAAGTTGTTTATATTTTGTCCAACATGCACCCTAGACATACATTTTATTTTCCAGGAGAGTAGAATACTTGAAGAAGGTTGGAAACAGGAAGGAGGTGGAAAACTGTCGAAATGCTGACCAGGAATTCATTTCTTCGCTGGAAAAATGTGCTGGGGATGGATCCTTCAAACAGTGGAAAAATAAGGTGACTGCAGCAGAAACAATTTTATTCTTTGTTTGGAAGCTCACTAGTTTGTATTCCTGAAGGGCACTTCACTATAATTATAACTAATGTTTGGCATTATAGTTTCCTCCAGAGTTGGTCCAGAAGATGGAGGGCAAGAAGAAGCCCTACCCTGAAAACACGTTGGGATTACTGCGCTTCATACGAAACCTCCATGAGCACTAGTGAGTGAAACTGAGTTCAAAATGATGAAGGCCCTTGATATGTCACAAATAAACTCACCCACAACATCATATTCAGTCACTTTTTTCTCTGACTATTTTTTTGGTGGAAGGAATGTAAAGTGTTCACAGTGACACTAGGACTTTTTTTTCTGGAAAGAGATGTTGATATTAAGTTTTTCAATTGTAACTTTTCCCCTGAGCTCCACAAACAAAATTCCATTGACCTTCATAGTGTTGGGGTGAAGGCAGAAATTGCAAAAGTGAGGTTGGTTCAACAAGTCTACAACCAGTAGACATATACAACTGATAATAAGCGGTTGCAAGTAGGGGTTGCATTACTTTATTTCAAGGGGTCACAGGCCAAAAGGTTTTGAACCACTGGCATATTGTAGATGACCATCAGGGATTTTCTTTGTAATACAATTTTATTTCTGTGTTTGCAGTGCCGACGACGCAGACAAAGTTGATCTGATATCAGTGTTTCCTGATCTCTTTGGATGCGTTTATAAATTTGCTAAAAGCCAAGGGTGGAATTCCGAGATCCCCTTGAAGGACATGTTTCGGAGGCAAGACATCACCACCAGCTTTACAATGCCATCCGCAAACCTTGAGGAGCACCTGGGTGTCCCAGTTCAAGAGTCTCAACCCACTGACTTGAAGGGAAGTTGACTTCAAAATGGACTAAAGACTTCAAAAATGAAGCAGTCAGAGAAAAAACCCACACGCAATTCTGATGTAATAGTTTTTAATAGTTATAGTGTTTAACCAGTGCCCCATAGCAAGGCTTCAGCAACCAGGCAACAAGACTGCACAAACATTGCCCAATAGGCCTTTTCACATTGTCAGTCATCATAAAAGGAAATGTTACTAATAACATTAACGATGCCTTTGTTCTATTCAGGTGTCCCAGTAAGCCATGTCAGTGTGACAGTGAGCCAGCATGAACAATAGCAGGATCCTGAAACTGAAGCAGCTAATTGAAATTTAGCCATAATTCATTTTCTTATTTACACCTGTGCTTTGCCAACTGTGACATGTCAAAATGTCTTCAGTGAAATAAGCCTGTAAGGTTTTGCATATGTATTGTACATAGTAACTATTTTCCAAAGACTGACATTATAAGATAATGTTCTGTAGTACAATTTTGAGAGACTTTTGCTTCATTTTAGTATTTGTATTTTGTGAGATTTTAAACTTTTACTTGACCATTATGCTTATAAGAAACTATTCTGGTTTTATTTTGCTGCATTTATCTGATGGCTGTAGTTGCTAGTTACTTTACAAGTTAATGATTGCACAAGGCATGTGATAGGAACAAACAACATTATGCATTGTTAGAGCTGAACCACCCAACTAGGTAGGTGGCAAAATTATAATTCTTATAAAGACCCTGAAATTGACAATACTTGAGAATGACTACTTTTGCTACTTTGATTCTGTGTTTAGAGTTTACTGTTGGGGGCTTGTCTCATTACTGTACCTGTTGCCATAGCCTTTTCAGAAAGAGTGTGAGAGGAACAAAGAACTTGGGTTCTGCTCTTTAAAAATACTGAATATTAACGTACAAATACAATGCCACTCCCTATCTGTAACACAAAAATCTGAACGGATCTTTGAGCTTACTTGCAAAATAAAATGTTACTGCAACTTGCAAGAGCATGACATTAAAAAAAGATGTTTGCCAAAATCTTTTTAGAGAAACTTAACAAACTCAGAAGTCGAAGGGATTCTGCTCATTAAGTGAATGGTATGGAAAATACATAATGGAAGCTTTCAAAATGCAGATTCTTTTGTATGATTTTGTTTTAATAATATTGTATGAATTACTCTCAAAATATACTGTTTGTAAGTGTATCAAAATAAATGTGTAAAAGTATGATTGTAAGAAGTGTTTCATCATGTTTATGTTAGGGTTATTGCACAAAATCACTCGAAGATCAAGTCTCCCCTCTCAAGATAAATTACTTTCTGAACTTTCTGAACTTTATTAACAAAATAAATTGGAATCTTAAGGCTCTGTCTTCCCAGCTATTGAGGATTTGAATGTTACATTAAAATGTACCGTTCCCACTTTAGCAGACTAAAACACACAATGCTCATAATATTGTATAGACAGAGCAGCGTATTAACTAATCTCTTATAGGAGCTCACAGTAATAATTTGCCCCACCCTGTTATGGTACTAATAATAGAAAACCTGTTGGCAGCAGTATTTGTTCTAACTCAAGCCTACACTGCAGCTTCTTCTTCATTTCTAGGAAATGATGTCCCCCAGTCTTAACATCAGTAACACCCTGAGAAATAATCATGTGTCCTGTCAGTTCAGGCACTGAAAACTCCTACTATACTGTAGATTGCAATTAGAATTTGTATGTATTACTGATCTTGCCCTTTTAAATGCGAAGCACAAGCACGATTTACATATTGAAACATCTTCTGTTTGTTCAACAAAACAATATTTTTTTAACCAATACACTAATACACAGTGGGAACATAGTCTGACAGAATAATGTGCTTATTCATCATAGTCAGTCCATCAACAGTTAGTGCCACCCATTCAGCAACATTGAAGTGCAGATTAGATTGGTGCAACTGAATAAAACAAAAGAGCTTGAAACAGCTTGAGTTTTGTTCGTACTCAAAGAGGATACCAGACTTCAATTCTACTTTTATCTATCTTAAAAAGAATTCTCCGTAAAATAACGTGTTAGAATATAGGACTACTCGTTTTCATAATCCTTTCTTCATTATCAGTAATGATAGTTAGTTGATGTCATCAATACTACTTTCTGAACTTCATGAGCACTAGGACTAGGTTGTTGCCCACAACATCATATTTTGTCACTTTTTTCTCTCTCTCACTTTTTTCTCTCACTATTCTTTTGGTGGAAGGAATTTCAATTGTAACTTTTCCCCTGAGCTCCACAAACAAAATTCCATTCACCTTCATAGTGTTGGGGTGAAGGCAGAAATTGCAAAAGTGAGAAGATTTGCTCAGAAGACCGAGCTTTTGTCATTTTTGTCTTTGAGGATTAAGGAGTATTTTTTAATGATGGCAATTATTGAATGTATTTCTGTCATGGTTTTGGTTTTTTGTCCTGTTATTTCCTGTTTTATTTTGAAGCGTTCTCTTCTCCTTGTGTGTCTTGTTGTTTTACTTCCTGTATTTGTTTGCTTTTCCCTCCAGTTTTGATTGTTTACCCCGCCCTAATTAGTTGCACCTGTGTCTCGTTGTCTCCCTTACCTAATTGTATTTAGTCAGCATTTTTACTTTGTACTAGCACTCACACCCATTGTTATGAAGTGCTTTGAGCGGCTGGTCGTGGCACACCTAAAGGAATTCCTCCCATCCACACTGGGCCCATACCAGTTTGCCTACCGCAGCAACAGCAGCACAGAGGATGCTGTCTCCATGGCACTACATTCTGTACTCACACACTTGGACAATAAAAACACTTATGTACGAATGCTGTTTGTTGACTTCAGCTCTGCATTCAACACTGTCATCCCTTCCAAGTTAATCACCAAACTTGGAAACCTGGACATTAACACCTCCATTTGCAATTGGATTATGGACTTCCTGACAAACAGACCTCAGCTTGTTAGGTCAGGCCGCAACTGCTCCACCACCACCACACTCCACGCTGGCTTGCTGAGCCCCTTCCTCTACTCTCTCTTCACACTCAACTATAGGCCTGTGCCTAGATCTAATGCCATCATCAAGTTTGCAGACGATACTACGGTGATTGGTCTCATCAGCAACAATAATGAGACTGCCTACAGGGAGAAGGTCCAGTACCTGGCTCATCGTGGACTTCAGGAAGGAGAAAGGAGGCACACATGACCCCATCCACATTAACGGGATGGCTGTTGAGCATGTCTCCAGCTTCAAGTTCCTGGGGACCCATATTTTGGAGAACCTGTCCTGGACCAACAACACCTCCTGCCTGGTCAAGAAGGCTCACCAGCACCTCTTCTTCCTGAGGACACTGAAGAAGAACCAACTGTCCTCAGCTATCCTGGTAAACTTCTATCGCTGCACAGTAGAGAGCATCCTAACCAACTGTGTCACAGTCTGGTATGGGAACTGCTCTGCTGCAGAGCGCAAGGCACTGAAGCAGGTGGTGAAAACTGCCCAGCTCATCACAGGGACTCCACTTCCAGCCTTTGAGGACATTGAGGACATCCAGAGGAAACACTGTCTGCGTCGAGCCTGCAGCATTCTTAAGGACTCCTCTCACCCCGCCCAGAGACTGTTTTCTCCCCTGCATTCCGGGAGACGCCTCAGGCGCCTCCGGACCAGAACCAGCAGACTGAGAAACAGCTTTTTTCCCAGAGCTGTCTTCCTACTGAACTCTGCCCCCACTGATTCCACTGTCCCCCCATATACCTTAACTTAAATGCTGCTATATTGATATTGTTTTTGTTACATGTACCACATGTTCATTTGCACTACCGGGCTATTTATTTATACATATACTGCATCATTTGCACTCCAGTACTATGCACTGAATACTGCAATAACTCATCTACTGCACTGTTAACTATTTCCATAAATTGCACTACTTTATATTCATTGCACTGCTGTTCTGCCCAGTCCAATTCATTATTGTACATATCCATCAGTATACTTCTGTTTATAGTAATGCCATCTGTATATAATGTCCATAGTACCACTTGTAAAATATTTTCATAATACTGCTCTATACTGCATTTATGCACACACTTTATATCCTGCACTTGCTTATTGCACTTCTGGTTAGACCTAAACTGCATTTTGTTGCCTTGTACTTGTACATGTTTATGTGTAATGACAATAAAGTTGAATCTAATCTTTTGCTGAAATTAATTTACTTAATTAATTAATTTAATTTAATTTAAGTTGAGAGGGTGTTTCCGTCTGTCAAACAAATAACATGTTACTGTATCTTACTCAGTCATATAAGTTTATCTGTTGTATCAAAATAAATGTATACCATTGTTAATGTTTATATAGATCTGACATATCTGTATTTTTTCTTTTTTTGACTGCAAGTCTACATTTTTTTGTGTTTTTTATTTATAACAGCAAAATCCCAATTCTTCTGTTTACGTTCTTTGTTTTTTTATTTTTTTATTTCACACTTGCTTTGGAAAATGTCTGTTTCCCATGCCAATAAAACCCCTTTGAATTTGAATTATAAAATCTGATATTATGTGTTTCTATTAGAGTTGTGGCTATAGCTATTCATGAAACTTTTGCAGACAAACAGAGAAGCGATGGTCATTTAGAGAGCAGTAATATTAACTAATCTCTTAAAGGAGGCCATGGTAATTATTTGCTCTACCTTGTCTGAGACCAGTAAAAGGAAAAAATGTTGGCAGAAGTATGTATAGCAGCCCAACATGTACTTCCCCATAACTGAGTTACACAGCAAATCTTTGTCCTCTAAAATGACATGCTTTAAGACAGCAGATTAGCAGGTTTCATTTCTGCATTGCATGTGCTTACTTGGTGTTACGGCCCTGGCCGCATTTCCTAGTTAGTGTGTTTTGTGGGGCTCTGTTTGGGCCAGAGTTTGTGCTCTTTTGCTGCTAGGATCTTTGAGTGTCAACTTTTGGTGTGTCTCGACACAATGAAGTAAAATAAAATGATGCTTTCTATAATAGGCCAGTATAACAAAACAGAAATGCTATGTTAACCTTTGTGTTATTAATGATCAGACCCTACTTAAAATTATTTTTAGTTTCCTTAATAAAAAGGTACTTTATACATTCTGATAAATAATGTTGGATTTATAGCTTTAGTTCAAAGAGCTTTGCTCTACTGGCTTATCTTTGACTGGTGTTCAGTACTAGCATCAATAAGGAGAATATTAACTGTGAATGACAATATAGATTAAGAAAAGGTGGCACCTTTTTTCAACCCTGAATAGTGTCTGCAGGTATGCCTTAAGGCTGCATACAGCCACAGCAACCTTCACCAATAAGTTAGGGAAGCGAAACTGAAAAAATGGGACGGGAATTAAAAATTATTATTAGAAATATTCTAATTCCCGTCCCATTTCTTCACAATTGAGAATGACTTCCGGATGGGAGCCGAAACGTCTTGATTCTGAAAACAGTGTCCAGATGACTACGACTGAAACCTTTTCTATGATAGAACACTCCTGGACGAATGAGGGACTACACCGTCTTGCAAAGAAATGTTGTATTACTTGTTAAGCTTATGGCTGTGAGCACATGGTAATAACTGAAGATACTTAGATGATCATAGCATTTTTTCTCAGATCTTCTCACATTTGGTCTATGGTGTCTGGCCAGTCAGAGAACACTGTTCAGAGAGATTTAAGTTTGAAAATCAACCTGAAACAATAAAAGTGAAAGTGGCACATCCCCTGTGGAAACGCCCCAAGAGATCTCTTCCTGACTTGTTCAACCTGTCCCTGTAAATAGGAAGAGCAACAGAGAGACAGAGACAGACAGAAATACAGAAAAAGCGCAGCAAGATGAGTTTTTATAGCTAAAGGCTAATTCACACTACAGCGAACATCCCACTTCGACATTGTAAGTTAATTTTCCTGCAGTCCTCTAACATTTACCTTAAAATCATATTGTAAAATAATCAGTGTGCTCGCTTAAGAGAAGCACTCTCATGTAGACCTACTCTTATTCATAATTCACGCTTATGGTTATTTGATGACATCATGATGAACATTTACTTGAGTTACATTGAGTTGCCCTCCGGTTTGAAATATCCACCATCTGTACTCACCTTAATACAACGTTGATAAATGGAATATCGTTTGAGCTTCTGAAAGCATTGAAAAATTACACCGGACACAAAAAACACATTTTCTAATGATAGCTGTTGGCTGCTTGTCTAAAGTTTAACACTAGAACCGCCAACGGGTAAAATTTACCTGCTGCTGTTTTTCGATTGTATGTAACTTTGTTTCTATACAATATTCAAGCCCCCGAGTCTTTGACTTTTTGTGAGCGCAGTCATTTTCGTCGTATAAATTTCTCGCGTTTAGATGAACATTGGCGCCTTTTGTCTACTTCCGTGCGTGACAGAGCTGTGTCAAGTCACAGGCTCAGCTTCAATCTGGATAAGAGAAAGAGAGTTATGAATGCAGAACAGGCATCGGGCCTGCTCTATGCACTGAGGGAAGCAGAGGCTTCAGGGCTGAGGCTGTGTCCTGGGTTGATCGACGGGTCATCATCTGACAGCGATCCAGAGCCTTCGTGAAAAGTGAGGCAAAACTATTACACTAAAATGATCTAATGTAGCCTATAAACATTTATGTAATAGACTTAGTCTAAAGTAGTCTTTCCCTCTGACACAGCTGGATTTTGCGGTCCCTTCAGGTGGTGTGCGGCTCTCTCATTATGTGTTTTCTGACCTGCGTATAGATTTTTTCGTTGGGTAAAAGTCTACTTTGAATTTTAGAATTAATACGAATTGTTTCTTTAAAATATATACTTTTGTGTGCGTTATTGTTTGGACGCACGCCAGTCCGAAACAAACAAGCAGGAAGAACACCCTAGATTATTATTCTACATCATTATTATTATTATTATTATTACCATGTAATTATTATCATGTAGGCCTATAAAAACACTGCAATAGTCAATCGTTGTTTCTAAATTGGATGCTGAAATTAAATTCAGACTGTGTTTAGAATATAACTACAACAGCGCGGGGTGGGTGGGATCAGCAGCGCCACTGCGCGTGGACGTGGCCTTCACGGGTGCAGAGGAGCGCAGGAGAAAATGAGCTGTGAAGCTGTTTGTGAATGCAAACACAATAAAACATTATGTGATAGCCTAAACACAATAAAACATTCTGTAATTGCCTGAAGTGCTGGGATGCTGTTTGCGGGAAGTGAAAACCCAAGGTGCTGAATGTCTGCGCAAAGTGTGTTTGAACAACGCGTAGCAGAAATAATCACAAAATCAATGCATTCTAATAGCGGGTTTTAGGTATATAACGACTCCTGGCGGTTCTCGTGTAAAAATGGCACCAAATGCTGTAACAGTAATATCATAATTTTGTCTTTTTCACAGTTACTCTGAGGCAAAGAAATGAATATCTTCACACAGATAGAAGTGACTGCCCCAACAGAAACGCATCCTATAATACAGTCTATAATTAACAACAACCTCAAGAAGCTCCAAAAATTACTGAGGAACAACAACAACATTAATGCACATTACCCCTGCAAAGAGTTGGCTGACTATATAACCCCACTGATTGCTGCTGTTGTAAATCACAATAGGGATATTTGTACTTACCTACTGAAACAGAGTGCAGACCCAAACAGTCCTTCCCAACGTGGTTTGACGCCTTTGCATTATGTCTCACTATCCAAAGCACCAGTTATTTTTGTGGAGAAACTGCTTGAAGCGAAAGCTAATCCAGATGGATGGAGTTCCATTGGACTACAACAGCGATTCACGCCGCTGCAAACTGCTGCCATCAATGACAGGGATGATGTCTTGAAAGTGCTAATGTCTGCTGGCGCACAGGTCACATTGTTACCTATCACTAATCCTGAACATATTACTCACAATGAAACAATATCTCAGATGATTCATAAGCTTGCAACGAAAGGAGATGAATTATGCTCCAAAATCAGATATTTCCTGGATATGGAAATTGCTGTGAAAGGGAAAACACCTGAAGAAGTGTTCAAAACCTTTAACAGTCACATGCTGCTGGAGCATCCTCAGACCCATCTGACCATGATTGAAACACTTTTTAATGTAACTGGACCAGATGCAGAAAGATACCGCCAGGGAAGCATCAAATGGCTGAAGGATACTGAAAATCTGAACTCCTACATTGCAGGTGCAGTCAGTCGCTTTCCAAACAGCCCCCAGAAACATGTACAATTGGCAATTATTAGTTTACATGCAGTTTTGTGTACTGTAGAAGAGATACCAAATGAGCAATCACAAGCTATAATCCCCCAACTACTGAAACAGCTTTCTTTAAAAAATACACCTGATATGTGGCAAGTTCTTCTGCAAACACTGTACATGATAACACAGAAAACCAAAGGCACAAATGGCTGGGATCCCAACTTTATTGAGAAGTTATGCAAAACTGTTGCTCCTTTTTTGAAGGACCAATACTCCTCTGACATTAGAGTCTTCACATACGGCATATTTGGAAACTTGCTTTCAGTTGAACATGCTGTTAACATCTTTACATCAGTGGGGATAACTTCAGTGCCCGAGGACATACTGACATCTGCAGATATGAAGATGCTAAAAGATCTTAAAGAAGTGCTCAGACGACTGAAAAATCATTTCAGCAAACCAAACTCGGAAAGTGAGGTCCCTACAGCCTTACCTCGATCCAAGAAAAAGAAGAAAAAGAAGAAAAAGAAGAAAAAGGACAAGTCTGAAAAGCGAGAAGATCCAAATGATGAAGTTTGTACTGCTACAACTGATCTAACAGCAGCTCCTGTTGTAGAGCCAATGTCAAATGCTAAGCCATTCAACACAACTATTTCATTAATAGCAGACAAATGGCTACAAATCAGCAAGAGGTGGAGAGAAAAGTTAGAGAAGCTTGTTCGCACTGATGAAAGTAATGTAACCAGGGTTGGGAGCCTGATTTATGTGAATGATGCAGAATTCCGCATAGCGAAGGGAAGTGATGGTACTGAAGTCTTCTTGGGGCTGAGAGATGATGGCACTGAAGTTGCTATTAAGAGAATGTCTAAATGCAACTATCAAGTGCTGAAGAATGAGGAAGGATTTCTGCGACTTCCAGAGCTTGATCATCAATCTATTGTACGATACGTTGACTTCGCAGAGGACGAGAACTTTGGATACCTTGGTCTTCAACTTTGTGAATACACACTGGAAGAATACATCAGAAATAATGATGGTGATCCACTGAAACTTGCCAAACAGGTTCTCAAGAGTTTAAAGGTGCTTCATTGTCAAAATCCTCCAATCCTCCACCGGGATCTCAAACCACAGAATGTTTTGATCGGTAAGACAAGTTAAAAATATACATTTTATTAACTATCTGAAATTCAGAAAAAAAGCAACAATATTTGAATTTATAATTATCATACATAAATTTGTTTGTCTATGTGATTTGTCCTGCAGATGTTAAAGGGAAGGCAAGATTAGCTGATTTTGGCATAAGTAGACGGTTACTTAAAGGCCAAACAACTTATCGCACAGGCAAGGCAGGAACAAAATGCTGGATGGCCAAGGAGACTTTAGAAGACGAAGCTGACATACCATACAAGTGGAGCACGGATGTACAGGTCAGTTTTTCTGCTAGACAATAATAATTCATTGATGACTTGGTGAAAAATACTTCCTTAATTGCTCAAATGTTCTGTTAATTCTTAAGGTGGCAGGGATGCTGATTTATTATATCCTCTCTCGAGGACACCATCCTTTCGGTGACAAATCCTATAAATGTGAGAGCAACATTGATGAAGGGATCTACACTTTGGACCATGTTCGAGATGTGGTGGCAAAGGATCTCATTGAGTGGATGATCGATAAAGAACCAAAGAACAGACCTAAAGTGGAAGAATGCTTGAATCATCCCTTCTTCTGGACCACTGACAGGTAGAATCACTTTTATCATGGCCAATTAATTCAGATTAATTCAACTGATTTGCTATTATTTCTGTTTTGTAGCTAGCACAGCGTTAACAAGGGTTAAAGCCTCTGTGAGGCTGCTCTCAAAGGAAGGGTGGTGCTAAATGCTAACATTTGCTCACAATGACAACGCTAACATGCTGATGCTAAGCAGGTATAATGTTTACCATGGTCACCATCTTAGTTTAGCATGATAGCATGCTAATAGTTGCTAATTAGTACTAAACACAAACTACAGCTAGGATGATGGGAGGACCAAGTATTGGAAAAGCTGAAAATTTGACTTGATGGCACTAGATGAAAAAGTCAGGGTCATTGGAGTCGTTAGGATTCATCTTTTGGGAACCCTGAATGTCTGTACAGAATTTCTTGGCAATCCATCAAATAGTTGTTGAGATATTTCAGTCTGAACCAAAGAGGTGGACCGGCCAACAGGCCGACATTGCCATCTATAGAGCCACTAGCATGGCAAGTAAAAATCAAATGATACATCAAAAGATGTCAGTGAAATGATTTACCTAAAGTTATGCTGTTCTTGTGTTGTCTTCCCAATCAACACATTTCCATAGCATTACTATATCACCACTTTTTATTAATATGATATGACAAAAAGGTTGAAGTTGTTTATATTTTGTCCAACATGCACCCTAGACATACATTTTATTTTCCAGGAGAGTAGAATACTTGAAGAAGGTTGGAAACAGGAAGGAGGTGGAAAACTGTCGAAATGCTGACCAGGAATTCATTTCTTCGCTGGAAAAATGTGCTGGGGATGGATCCTTCAAACAGTGGAAAAATAAGGTGACTGCAGCAGAAAGAATTTTATTCTTTGTTTGGAAGCTCACTAGTTTGTATTCCTGAAGGGCACTTTACTGTAATTATAACTAATGTTTGGCATTATAGTTTCCTCCAGAGTTGGTCCAGAAGATGGAGGGCAAGAAGAAGCCCTACCCTGAAAACACGTTGGGATTACTGCGCTTCATACGAAACCTCCATGAGCACTAGTGAGTGAAACTGAGTTCAATATGATGAAGGGCCTTGATATGTCAAGAATAAACTCACCCACAACATCATATTCAGTCACTTTTTTCTCTGACTATTTTTTTGGTGGAAGGAATGTAAAGTGTTCACAGTGACACTAGGACTTTTTTTTCTGGAAAGAGATGTTGATATTAAGTTTTTCAATTGTAACTTTTCCCCTGAGCTCCACAAACAAAATTCCATTGACCTTCATAGTGTTGGGGTGAAGGCAGAAATTGCAAAAGTGAGAAAATCTGCTCAGAAGCTTTTGTCATTTTGACAAGTCCTTGTCTTTGGAACATTAAGGAAGTCTTTTTTTAATGATGGCAATTATTGAATGTGTTTCCCACTGTTTTACTCATTCCCTGGTATGATTTGAATCCCCTCTCCCTTTACTTTAACATTGACCTACATCACACCTACCTCCTTTACTTTTTAACACTCCTTTACTTTTTTTCCTTTTATTGCTGCTGTTAAAACGCTTATTACTAACAAAACAAAAATGTTTTGCTACACAACATATACTTTCCTCTAATCTCTGTTATATATATAATATATATAAACTGATGATAAGGGGTTGCAAATAGACATTTCGAGGGGTCACAAGCCAAAAAACACTGGCATATTATTGTAGATGACCGTCAGGGATTGTCTTTGTAATACAATTTTATTTCTCTGTTTGCAGTCCCGAGGATGCAGCCGAAATTGATCTGATGTTGATGTTTCTCGATCTCTTTGGATGTGCTTATACATTTGCCAAAAGCCAAGGCTGGAATTTAGAGACACCGCTGAAGGAAATGTTTACAACAAAAGTGTTTCCAAGAAACAACATCACCACCAGAGCTATAATGCCACTCACAAACTCAGACGAGCATCTCAACTCGCCTGTTCAAGAATCTAAACACATTTCTACAATGCCAACTTCAAACTGACACCAGGCTCGTTACTGTAGTCAATTTAGTGGGGTCTTTACTTACATGTAAATGAGCCCTGCTGCAACTGAGCTGATTTGAATGAACTGCAGCTAAAATGTCATAACGGCTGTCTCAGTCCTGTTTTTCCAGTCTGCCTCTCTGTCCATCCCTTCGGCCACATTCTTTCTTCCCCCAGGCCCATGTATTACTTAGAAGCTCTCCAGACTTGCCATTCTTCATCCATCCACCAGATGCCCTCAGACTTTCCCAGCAGTCCCAGACACCTCCTACATCCACCTGCTCACCTTTCCTCATTCCCCAATTACTCCCCCACAGTATTTATGCCAGCCCATCTGCAATTGCTTCTGCCCAGATTGTCAATGTTGGTCCTACCTTTCAGATTTGTTTGATGAATCTGCCCCATTCACAAAGAATCTTAGAAAGGCTTGGGGAAAATATGTTTTGGTAGTAACTTTAAATGTATCCAGTCATGTTCTATCAATTCAAAATAAGGTGATCCGTCTGTTTAACTGTTGTCAGGTGAAACTATGCTCAATATTTCCATCAGTGCCTCCTTTATGTGTTTGGTATAAGTCTTGTGAGGGGTCGCTAGGTCACACGCTTTGTCCAAAAGTCCAAAAGTTCTGGTGTCACAATGGTATTCGGATGTACATGATATGATGAGCGGGGCCTCTTTCAGGTCCAGAAATTGCAATATTAAGTTGGTTAATTATTGCTATATTTCCATGGCAAGCTTCAATAACATGTTATTTTTTAATTTAAGGGAATGGTATTGCAAATTTGAAAAACAAAGTAATATGCAAGCTTTACTACATACAGATTCTCTGTATTTTTATCATTTTTCTTTTTGGTATATTGGATGTTATTCTCAGAATAGTTTAATAATAAGTTTTAACTTGAGTATCTAAATAAATATGTAAAAAAAATATACGATTGTGAGATGTGTTTCATTATGTTTGTGTTATGGTTATGGCATAATATCGGTCAAAGATTTCTCCCCTCTCATGCATCCAACATGTTAATATTCTTTTTGCCATAATTCAAAGTGGAAATTGAGGCCCAGTTCATTAATGTTAAAGCTATACGAGCTAAAGTAAAGGTAAACAGCATATTTTCGATGTAATTTGTATTTCATTCAAATGTCTCGCTTATTATTCTCTGAAATGTGCTCACAATGTGACATTTTTACAATGACAGGCTTTGAGCTTTTATTGTGAAGGAAACCTTGTTCATTTCCGTTTTTACGGCTATTTCCTGCTCAGGAGCGCTCCAGTACGTTATTTCCGAATAATGTAGGCTATCCTATGAGACTATCTAGTGTTTCATATTTATATCGTTTTCAATTTCACAATTATTGCTCAAAACTAATTTTCTTCAAAGATAATTTTATTTTCAACGTTATACCGGAAGTCGTATTTTTTTTTCTGTTCTCATTCCGTGCGACTTCACAGCAGAGCCAAAAAAAAAAGTGACGTTGCAGGACAAACAAACGGAGGAGAGGCAGCTCGCACGGGGTCAAAGAGGCAGCCTGTATCCTGACATTTTGTAAAAATATTTCGGATAATGCAGTCTTCTAAGAGGAGTGAGAGTGACTGGCAGGGGCTAGTCAGCGAGGTAAGTGAGTGGCGAAGACCGGGAACAGCTGTTGCAGAGACGGGCTGATTTCTACAGAGGCTCCGTTGTCCATATGGAATGAGCTTCGGTCTCTTGTCTTAATAGACCCGGTAGCTGTTTAACATCACATAGAAAACTCTACTTTTTCGTCTTTAGCTACATAGGCTAAAGACTGATTGATGGGGTAAGCTAGCATGCTATTCATCCAGGCCGACAGCATCAGTCTCCGAGCCTCAGAGGTTGGAAATGCAGTAACACTCCTGCCCACCTCTTAAACACGTTGGTGCTATATAGACCAGATATACCCACCTGTGGGGCCGCATTTACTTATTCACATTGCTAGCATACATTCATTTAAACCAACTGAACAAGATTCGACCTTAGTCTATATGGTTATATGGATATATAATATGAATATATTTTGGAGGTGAAAATGCAGTAGAACCTAAAACTTAATGTAATTAGCACTATATACCCCTGAAATGTATTCACGGAAATGCAAAAAAACAAACAGATTTTAGATTTATAGAAACTCAATAGTCATACCAATAGTAATTATATTACTCCAGTCAATAGCTCTTTAATGCTGTGACCCACTACACTTGGTCAACGGTAGGGATAATTCATTTTAATAAATATTGAAAAAAATCAACGAGTAAATTAGATATTCTTGCAGCTTTCAGGGACGGTTTATGTACCTGTGGTAAGAAGGAACTTCCACCCTGTAGGCGGAGGACATGACCTGTTGATATTCTGATATCTCTAGTGATAACATAACTGACTTCTAGCTACATTACAGAGCACAAGTGTAAAGCTGCAACTATTAACTGATCAGTGATAGAGGGGAAAAAAGTAATTGTTTTGGCCGTTTTTCAAGCAAAAGTGACAAAAATTCAAAGGATTTGCTGTTTTTCTTTGTCACATGTGATAGTAAACTGCATATATTCAGGTTTTGTAGTGCCAGGTAGGGAAGACAAAGGATGTGATGATAGTTTTAGAGAACTGTTATGGGCAATTTTCACTATTTTCTGATGTTTAAGAGCAGTTCGTTCAGTGAGAAAATAATTGTCATTCTCATTAATCATTAGTTGTAGCTTTGCATCAGGGATTAGCTACACACCACTACTGCACATTCAGCTCCATGGTAGAAGCTGCTATTTAATTTGGTTATGAGCTGGTCTGACAGTTATCAAAATTTACTCTGTTCCTTCTGCTGTGTCTTATCTACACTTTAAACACTTGGCTACAGTGTGTGTTTTTCCACCTGTAGGTAACTGGTTAGGGTCGGTGTCATTTGTACAGTTAAGTCATTACACTATTTCCATCCCATAATATGGCCAGTAGGAAACTATAAAGCAAATAACGAGCTGGATGATACAGTAGGTGTTACGGTGTTATATACAGGCGTACTCCTGTGGTCCTGGAATCAACACATAGAGCTAGATGACCTACAGTTAGCTGCATCCACAATAATGCATCTCGTAATACCGCTGCTCTCGGTTCTGTCCTTGTGTGCGGCGTTTGTTGTAGTTCCTGGTGTGTAAGCGCAAGCTGGAGAGTAAGAAAGAGGCCCTGCTCATTCTGTCCAAGGAGCTGGACACCTGTCAGCAGGAAAGAGACCAGTACAAGCTGATGGCCAACCAGCTGAGGGAGCGCCACCAGGGACTCAAGAAAAAGTACAGGGAACTCATTGTGAGTGGTTCAAACCTTCAAGGTGATGTTTTATTTGTCCATGTCCACAGTATTGTCTATACAAGTTTTTTTTTTGTTTTTTTTTATTAGTACTATGTGATGAAGCAGTCAATCAATTAAATGTAAATGCATAATGTAAGATTTGCTAATCATATTCAGTGACAGAGTATTTTAATTATGTAACTCTTTTCATATTTTAGGACGGTGACCCCTCTTTGCCACCAGAAAAACGCAATCAAGTAAGTTTGTTGTTGATTTCAAGAGCTTTCTTACTGCCACTAATGGTGAAAGTGTTTGCCTTCATTATGTTACAGTGTACATTTTATGGCGTGGTTGAATCAAACTGCTCTCTCCCTTTGTTATGTTGATTTAGTTAGGTGAGGATAACCTCTGGTTCACATCGAATACCGGATCTCAATGTGAAAACAACCTCATAACACCAGACAAATACAGATCACATGCTCACTTACAGTACTGACACTGAATAGGACAACTTCATGAGGTCTGTCTGCAGCTTTCAGACTCCTTGCATGACAAGACGTGCCCCCTTTACCAGATAATCACGGTTAGGATAAATGTTAGGGTGGGTGTGTCTTGTAGGAGTCCTGCAGGACTCTGCTTTGTGATGCTTTCAAGGACACTGTGACAACCAGAATTGAAGAGTTGGCCACTGAATAGCATTATAAAAAGGAGTCTTGTTTTTTGGAGGACAAACAAGAAGAAAACATCAGTGTTGTGAAAAGGATAATGCTCACTACATTGCTTTTTATATACAGCAAATAATGGGTTTCTTGTAAATTGGTTGTAGAAAATTGTAAGTGGCCAATTAAAACCTGCATTGAAATAGATATTCTATCTATGGTTTAGACTAGGAATAGACTGAGAGGTTTTTTTTTAGTTCTGATTATGATTAATGATCAGATTGATTAAAGATTATGATTGTGATTATTTAGAATTTTATTTTCTTATTATATTATTATTTATTAGCTTATATATCTGCCGATATATGTTATAAAATATTGTATTTTTGTATATGTTTTGTTAAGATTTTCACATGTTCATGTGATGCAAATTTACATTGACTTTCATTTTTGGTTATTATTTTGCTGATATCAAGACATCTGTGAAATAATAATGTTTTGATAATCGGAGTTGAGACTGCTACAAGTGTAATATAGGTGAGAAATCAGCCACAGCCAAGAAACCATTTTCTGTGGTTTTGCTCAACATCATCTTTGTCCATGCAGTCTTTTGATCTTGAAATCACAACCAATTCACAAGCTATTAATAAAAACAGTTTCACAGCCGTTTCTGTATATTAACAATTGTTCCTGTGTATATGTTTCCTTTAGCTGAAGAAGAAACAAGTGATACCCTAATTGAATGGGTTTTATTGGTGGATTTGAACCTTCTCTATGGTGGATCAAGTGGCCTGTCACCAGCTGTTTTGCAATTTTGTAGCGTGTTGCTTTCTCGTTCCCTTCATTCCCTCTTCTTCTCCACCTTCTCCTCAGGTGAACCTGGCTCAGCTGTTGAGAGACTCGAGGGAACGAGCGAAAAAGCTCACTGAGGAGGTGAAGGAGCTGACTCAGAGGCTTGCGGAGGTCCAGGGGGATAACAAGGTGAGGTTACCAGCAGCAGCAGCACACACACAAACTTACACAGTTTACTCAATCCAGTGCATGAGTAGATGTGTTCGAGAGAAGCACTAAATTTGACATGTTTTTACAGCTCCTGAGGATGACCATTACTCGACAGAGGCTCGGGGATGAGGAGGTGGGGGTACGCCATTTCCCCGCCCATGAACGTGAGGATCTAGTTCTCCAGCTAGAGAGAGCAGGCCTACAGGTTGATACATTTCCTTTTTTTTCAAAATAATCATCAAAAACCAAGAAAACCATCTAAAATTTAGATGATCTCATGTCACATTCACACATGTCCAGGGCAGTTACAGTGCAGTTTTCAGCTATCCAAAACATTGACAGTTAATCTTTGGTCTCAGCCATGCCATTTTGTTCCAGATCCAACAATTAGCCTGATTCGACAGTAGGGATTTTTTCAGGGGCCAAGGAACCATTTGTGGAACTAAAGAACCTTACCTTACCAGGGGAACCAGGGACTACATTCCTATACTAAGTTCCTCGGCCCTGGTATCAATTCAGATGAGAAGCGGACATTTCTTGTAATGTTAAGTGATGTTAAAAGCAAAGTCATGTTGTCAGATTCCTGACTAGACTAAAAAGAGCGAGATAAAGAGAGAGGGTGTGTGCGAATGAGCTAAAGAGCAGGAGTGAGAAAGAGAGGGGGAGTGGAGATCGAAAGTGCTAGCGAGCGATTTCAGAGAAACAAAACATAATTTGCTATTTTTCTATGTTTCTTTGCTTTTATGTTCTAAAACAATAATCAAAACTCCGCAGATTGCTACTTTGGAGACAGGTGCTCTCCAGATTTCAGTCTCATTTTCCTCATTTTGCTTGTCCCGTTTTCATGTATACATTACATCCATTCAAACATTAAAGTCGTGCCGCAGTAAATACAAAGAACAACACAATGACTGTGCTGTTGTTTCCTCATTTACATAAATGCTTTTTTAATCCGTTATTGCCCTAATAGTCTTCACGGTTCTTCAGATGCAGTGGAAAGTCAAACAGGAATGCGCAAAAAAGACTTTTAGTTTCTGGTTTGGTTTCTGAGATTAGTTCATGTTGCTCCATAGTTTCTGGAACTGTTTGGTTGAAAAGGGACTAATAATACAGAGAGAAATCCCTCGGAGATTCACTTACATACACACCGTGCAGTAAATACTGCCATTATGAGGCTTACAATATTCACTCTTTATATATTAATTTTTTTTAGGTGGTGGTGGTGTATTGGATTGTATTATTTTGATGAAACAATACTTTCCCCTCCTTTAAACCTGCTGTTGAGGTGTTCTTCAACAAGGCACTTAACGTCTGTGTGCTCTAGTGGAGCCACTCACTCAGCTGAAAACAGTAGACGAGCTCCTAAGTTGCTGATTGCTGAAAACAGCGTATGCACTCTCAGCAAACTCTACTTTAGTAAACAAAGCTTTTAAAATATCTCTGTCACTTCGACCTTTCAGTGGCTTCTCTTACAAACATGTTTTGCCTGGTTTTCGAGATGGAGGAGATGGAGCACAACATGAAGGCTCTGACAGACGAGCTGCAGGACGTGAAGGCGGAGCGCAGTGTGTTCAGGGAGAAGGCCTACCGACTCAACGTGGAGCTTAACCACATCCTGGGCAACCGCGAGGCACGCATCATTGATGTGGATGCCCTCTGCATGGAGAACAGGTAAGTGGGACAAAGAAGCAGATATCAAGTACACAGAACTTCTTCTTATGGTCACATTGTTTCAAGCCTGATCCACTTGTAGTTTTCTAAATGTCAAATCCAGCTTCTAGAGAGCTGGTTTTTACATGCGGCAAGTTACCAGAAACTTGCTTTAAATGTTAGTAGACGCTTCCCGTGTAGACATCTCTCCCTCTCTCTCTGTTCTCCATCTTTCTCTTGCTTTACTTGATGTGAGCACTTCTTTGTCAAAAAAAATCACACTTTTGGGGGAATACAAGCAAAACAAAGTATCTGGTGACAGCATGTATGAGAATGTTGTAAAATTCCAGTGACATTTTACAGCTGCTTTGTTGTGATTCTTTATCGCTGTGTTTGGTTGGAATTTCTTGATCTATATTTTGGTTTCTGTGTTTTACATATGCTCCTCCAGGTTTGTGAAAAAGTGCACAAACTTGTTGGCTTCATTTTCCAAATTGCACAGGATGTAATTCAGGTCACCCATTGTTTTCATTGTCATGTCACTGAGCTGTGATTAATACAACAATCAGTCAGTTGCATGTTTTTTTATGTAGGAATATCATAGCTAAGCTGAAATTAATTTTAACTATGTATATTTTTGTTTTTTTAATTCACATGCTTTTAAATAAAGGAAATTAATGTGTGAATAGGCCAAAGGCCCATTGCCAATATCTTTGGTACTCTTTGTGGAGTAGTCTAGTTCACGAGTTCGACAATGCAACATCACCTATACTCATATACTTTTTGATGTTGTCAAGTAAGAGAGGGGAATATTTTTTTCATTGTTTGAGCTTTACTAAGATTAGAAACTAATGAATAAAGCTCATTAGTATTCATAGTGTTTTAGTGATGTAATCATTTTTTTAAACCAATAACACTGTGATTGATTTTTCTGCCCCAAAACGTAGATTGGCTGTTTAATTAAAATGGTCATGGGGTACGGTATGTACTAATACTACTATATGTAAATATCGCACATGTTTGAGATTATTTCGGAAGTTTCATATTCAGAATATTCGTGATTCTCTGTGCTTCATCTTAAAACTATTAGTGTTATGTTTTGCATGTAATCTGCACCTCATCAATCTTGTTACATGTGCTTTGACTCGGCTGATTGTGATTTCGATCATTGTTACCGAAGGTATTTGCATGAGCGATTCAGCCAACTACAAGAGGAGGTGAACCTGCTGAAATCTAACATCATGAAGTACAAGGTACAGATAGAATGCCTCTGTTAAAATTTAAATGTAAAGCTGATTTTCAGGCTTATGAATCCGCACAAAATTCATTTGATTTCACTAAATTTGTATTCTTATGCATATCCACTAAAAGTACAAGAAGTTGCTTTTATTTAATATGTTCTTCAAACATGGCAGGGCGAGCTTTATTCTCTTGTCTTTCCCTCCCCACAGACGGCTCTTGAGAGGAGGAAAAACTCCAGCACATATGGGAAATCAAACAGCAGTCCCCTCACTGGAGTCCTCTCAGCCAAACAAGGTGAAAACACAAACTGTTCAGCTCCCTCTGAATTCTCTTTAAACTCCTACATGAATAGATACTGATCTGGAAAGTTTTGAAGGCCAGTAAAATGCTGTCCGTCACCTCTGTTTTATAGCATGTACAGTAGTTTTTGATCAGATAAAGTGATTCTTTCTTCAGCATAACAAATCAGTTTCTTTCTTTGTTTCTAACCGTGCCTCATTGCATTATTTAATAACTCCTTTTTTGCCGATCCTTCAAGCCACCGCGCGGACACCAGCTGGGTTACTAATTGTATTCTGAGTGGTAGAGAGCACCACTGGCAGGGAAATGAGCCTGCCATGATGACTGACAGTTGCTGGCAGAAGCAGCACAGTGGGCTCCGGAGTTAAAGTTAGGAGAGTGTCACCTAGTAGACAGCTGTTTCTAACTCTCCATCTCCGTCTTGCTCCTGTCGTGCTGTTTCCCCCCGTCACTTGTTCTATCACCCCGTTCGCTCTTTTATCTAAGTTTTGTGAAAGTTTTAGTGGTGCATTATTAGCAGGTTGCAGGTTTGTACCCAACATATCCTCAGTATATGAGGCCATGTTTTCGTCGACGGCGTCATTCACACGTGTGGCTTCGAATATAATTTTCTTTCTCCGTCCTCCGACCTCTTTCTTTTATCTGCTTCACCCCTATCTTTACTCTCTCCCCACTCTCTTGCCCCTCTCCTTTTTAGTCCAGGAGATGCTCCTGGAAGAGCAGGGCTGCAGCCTGCCAGCCACGCCTCAGTCGATTGCCGACCTCAAGTCCCTGGCCACGGCTCTGCTGGAGACCATCCATGAGAAGAACCTGGTCATCCAGCACCAGAGGCACACCAACAGGTAGTGCTCCTCCGTTTCATAAGGGTCATCTTTTAACTTCATCCACCTGACACACTTAGAATATTTGCCTACCTGTTCTGAGAATCCTCCTCCACCTCCAAGGCAAACACTGGACTGTGACACACTAATACACATACACACTAACACTGTGCATCAGTAACCTGATTCATTGTTCTTTGTCTGCAGGATCCTTGGAAACAGAGTTGCAGATTTGGAAAGGAAGCTAAAGACCTTGGAGGTTTCGGGACTGTGGAGTCTTCCAGGTGGGTCTCAAGACCAAGTGTTAAAGCTTCGCCAAAGAAACTAAACATTTAAGATGTACCACATTGAAGTCCTTAAACGACCCCTCCATAATTTAATTATTAAGTTATTCCAGTTATTAAACAAATGCAGAGTAATAACAGTTTCAGTGGCATAGTGATTTGTCATAGGTATAAATGATTTTGGTCTGTGTATAAAATAATCATGTTTGTCAATCACTTTACAATTTTCTATACATTTTTTGGAATGTTTTTGTGTAGTCCAGCTAGTAAACAGTATTTTTACAAATATGGAATCAGAGCAAAGTGGGTAAAAATGATTGCTGCTGTTAAAAGCTGTTAAACATGATCTGGAACTTTACTGTACCTCACTGCAAAGTAAGGCAAAAGTCTCAAACTCTTTGTATCCACTCATGCAAAGACTATGTCTCAGTATTTCTGCCTATGCTTTGCCTTGGTTGGTACCTGTAACTGTACCACACCATTAGCAAACATGACCATGTGACTATGGGTGTGATTGTGTGTGCGTTAAAAGTACATGTTTATGATAGCCATGCCATTTCTGTCCCTTTATAATAAATAATTTATTATAGAAATGTAAGAAGAAAATGTTTTTCCTAACATTATGCCTCTCATATGTTGCTTTCAAATCTCTTATCATTTATGTCTTTATGAGTAAAACAAATAACCCAGGGATCTTTTCTCTAACTGTTCTAGCTAGCAAATTGTTTTAAATTGATTTCCCTTCTCTTTTTTGTATCTAAATACATTAATGAGGTTTAATGTTCATAACAGTGTGTCTTTCTCTCTTCTTTGGCTGCGTCTCAGGCTTGACCTACCGAATATCCGTGGGAATTGGGAGTATGTATTCCTTCTGCCCCACTTAGCCCATCCATGCCCTCCACTATGTCATGCCAGGACAAATCTGGGCAGATGCCCAGAAAGCGTGTCACTTTGTGGCCACCGCTTACAATGTGTCGACTCCATTGACCACCCGCTCATGTGTCTGTTCATGATACCATTGACTGAAGCAGGCTGCCTGAATATCACACACTGATCCATTTGGTCTAGTGGATCTGTCGTAAAGTTTACACTCAGGGGGGAAAAACAGGGTTAATTTTAAAATGTGTTCAGATTCTCACTAGCAAGAATTAGAATCATAAATCATGTGAGAATAAGATATATGTTGCAGACTGTGTAATCAGGGAAAAGAGAATTTGAATTGATTAACAGACCTAGTATTCTTATTTTTCTGGGAATTGGAGTCAAACCAACACAAAGCGTTTTAGGATATGAGAGAGAAAATGAGATTAGGGAGCAGAAAATAAATAGTAAAATATGCTCTCAAAGCTGCTGAAAATGTTTTCTGGATTCATACCATTATGTGAGACAGTGGAGAAATAACATTTAAGACCCAACTAGTATTCAAAAACACAATTACATATACCATTTTTTTATTTTTTGCACCTATATCCATGCATTAGTGTATAAATAAAGTAAACCAAGGCCTTACATTTTGCTAAAACGTCAACGCCAACTGTACGGTCCTTTAAACAAACCTCATCCTCAGAACAGCAAAACCCAACAGAAATATAAAAATGGAACGATGTAAACTGTATCAAAAATAACATCCCAAACAACATTTGCAGCCTGAAAAGAATGTCCAAATGCAACCAAGAGACAAGACAGTCCACCTAGAAAACAGTTCCCTGCTTTTCCCACTGGAGGGAGATGTTGTGCCATGTATGAACCAGACTGAGAGGTGGAGGGGCTGCGGCTGAATGGAGGTGCCCTGTCATGAGACCGTCATTCTCACCGCTATAAAACTGACAAGCATCCATTACTGAAAATGATTGCCCACATTACAAACACATTTAGGGGAATGTGCCGTTATTAGGGAATTTGTCGGCGAGGGCCCAGAGTGCCTGACGACCACGCTGTCCACCACAGTTAGGGAGACAGAAATATAGAGAGAGAGATGTGAGCGTCTGTGGCCTTGATGTGATGTGAAGTTGGGCTGATGGATATTAAAGGCAAACAGGATAGGATGGAGGGCCTTGGCTGCCTACCTGAAGCCCAGAGAACACTAGAGGTGACTATGTTGTCTCCGGATGAGAGAGAGCCAAAAACAATAACAATGACATCGATGCAGTGAGTCAGATAAAGTTGTGATTGATAGATCCCCACCAGTTCTCCAGTCCACCCTACCCCCCATGCTGAATGAGTGCAAGCTGAAATGTAACACAGCAAGTGAAAGCCTGTCAGTGTGCATCAGCTATTGAAAAGACAGAGGTGGATACAGAGTGCAGCCATATAGCTATGTTTTGGTCCAGTGACAGACTTTTTCCAGTTAAGAGGAAGGCATTTCCTTGTCACCACAGAGCTAGACAGCACTGCATCCCAGTGTAGGGTTTACCGTGTGGCTGTTTGACAGACATCCCCCCCCCCCCCCTTTTTTTTGCCTCTTTATTCGTGATATAGAGTATATGATCTTGTATGATGGAGTATCATATAATGCAGAAGAGCCTGTTATCTTTGCAGGATGGGTGCATATGCATATACAGTGTGTTGTATGTGTGTGAGAGAAGGAGGGATGGTTAGATGGCTGGACAGGCAGCTGCCAGTAAGGTTTAAAGGAAGTGGCTGGTGCCTCCTACCTCCTCCTGAGTGCTGCCTGGCTCCTGGAGACACACTGCTGTGCTCAGTCCTGGATTTGCTCTTCATACCAAAAACCAACACCACCTTATCATTGGCTTTAAAAGGCAGTCTGCAGAACTCCTCTCACACCCGTCTCTTAAGACTTGAAGACTGCGATTCAGTAGCAGCTACGGGCCAGCTATCTGAGCTTAATGAAGAAGATAATTGCCTCCAGAGAATTGCTGACTCTTTTGTCTTTTGACAGCTGTAGTATGATACTACACAATCATACTTCACAAAATAAATACACCTGTGAGTGATGTTAGAGTTTGGGTAAGGGAAATTATGATATATCGATATATATTGAGATCACAGACATTTTATATAGAGATTTTTCTTTACAACTGATACAATTGATTGATATCTCTGGTTGTATTGGGTCGTCGTGGGCAGTGTTGCAAGTCAGTGAGCTTTATAGCAATATTTGATTCACAAGATTTTTTATTAAAAAAATTACCGATTTTTATTATTATTGTCATGTAGCACCTTGATTTCTTCATATATTTACATTGGATTAGCCAAAAACACCATTGCCATCTAGTCGTTTTATCTATAAACGCTTTCTACTTTCAATTTTTTAAAAATTCACTATATTGTGATTTTATAACGACATAGAATGACGTACCATAAAGGAAAGTTGTATCCATATCACCCACTTGTAGACCGACACTGCCATCCCTAGAGCTATGCTGCTAAAACACTAACAATGTTTGATACTAAAACAGTCTAACATAATGATCGAAACCATTGTCTCTGGAAAGGAACTTTTTAGACAACTAGTAACTTTGTTGCTTCTCTTGACGCCTCCAGTTTGTGTGTAAAAGCCTCAGGATCCAAACGGCCCCCCAACCCACCATCTCACTCACTGTTCCCACGTCAGTGTCAACACAGAGCATCCATAACAATATGGTCTCCGTTCACCATTCATGATTCTCACACATCGTGTCAGCCAGTCATCCATTTTCTCATTCTTCTGTTTGTTTTTGTGCCTCACACTTGACTGGTCAGAGAAACGGGCCTATTCACTGGGTTTCTGTGATGGCAAAGGCTGATGTGCACACTTACAGGCTTGAGTGTATGCATGTGTCTGTATGTGAATACAGTGTTGTGTATTTGTGATGTCTGGTTTATAGTGCACAGTGTCCTATGAGAAGCATATGGTGTCAGCCTAAGAGGCGTGCAGCCATCTCTAATGAAGACAGATGACAGGGAACTGAAGCCACTTCCTGTGAGCACTGCAATGCACACGTGCGTGTATGCTGTGTGAAAGTACACACAACACTGCACCATACGTGTGCATGGATGAGCTCCATCCAATCCTGTCATGCGCGAACCGTTGAAAATCCTTCATACCACTTTGTCTTTTTGTTGTCATTTGGTTGTGAAAGTAACAGCGAGTGTTTGTTCCTTCCTGGTGGTCTTACAGGGACACGAGACAGTATCACACTGAATGATAGCCTTCAACCGGAGCTTCATCCAACACGTGCCACAGCTCAGCCAAACATGCAGCCCAGAGTGCAGCCACCCAAAGGTGAGTGTGTAATTGTGTGTAACTGGCTTCTCCAGCCATTGATAAGAGCACCCACAGCTAACGGCATAAACACTGTAATTAGCCACTGCGTGCTAAACACTCCTTGCTATCTTCCATGTTTAACCCAAGTCTTTTCCCTTCCCGCCTCCACTCCTGTCTGCTTCTCATTGGTGCAAGCTGCCCAAATGCCATGGCATTTTGGAAATGTGAAGCAAATTCTCGCCCGCTGACATTCAGAAACTTCTGCCGTGTTCTCTTTGAAAGGGGATGGGGGCTGGGGTGGGCCATAAATATGCATGCCAGTTCAAGTAATGTTGCTTTCTTCCTGTGTCTTTTTGCATGCGTATGTGGGGGGGGGGGCTGGGACTCTATGTGTAGTCTTTAACCTTTTTGCCTGCACATCCACAAATATGGGTCAGTAATCCCCAAAGTGAGAGCATATTTTGGCGAAGAAGCAGAACTAAGCTGTTGCTATTGCCGAGATGCGGGGCGTCACACTTGTCTTGCGTCCCCTTGTCTGGGGCACTGCTACTATATTTAGCCTGTTGCCATGGAAGCACTTCAGTCACATAAGTAATTGAAATAACTTTCTACATTGACACAGTAGTCCAACTCCAAAAGAGGAAAGTTTTCCTTTTGAAAGTTTTTTTTCATCATATTTTAATTTTCTGACATAAAAAGAGACAACCTTGATGATAAAGGGATCGACTGGCGTGAGATTATAGGCCTTGGTCTATCAGCATACTTAGTTTATATAGGTTGTTCATCTGATTTTCTTCATAGTGTGTTAATGCAGCCCCACCTGTATAAATAGGGTTTGAAGTCTTTTTAACGTCTTAGTCTAACATGCCATCAACAGAAAAGCAAACAGCAACAACAGTCATTGTTCATCATTCATATCACTGTTTTGAGTTTTAGATGCTGTTTTTTGCTCCTTTTAAAATGCATTGTAAACTCTGCCTGAAACGCAGCCATTCAGCTGGAGTTCTTTATTAGTAGTGTTACTATTATAAAGTAGAGCTGAAATGATTAATCGATTAGTCAGTAGACAGAAAATGAATCTGCAACAATTTTGATAATCCATTAATATTTGAATGTTATTTATCAAGCAAAAATGCCAGATTTTTGCTCGTTCCAGCTTTTCAAATGTGAGAAATTGCTGCTTTTCCATGTTTTATATCATTGCAAATGAAATAAAGTTGGACATTCATATGTTGGTCAAACAAAACATGCAATTTAAAGATGTCAGCTTGGGCACTGGGAAATCATGATGGGCATTTTTCACTATTTTCTGACATTTTCTGACTAAAGGATTAATCGATTTTATTGAAAAAAATAATCTGTAGATTCATCAGCTACAAATATAATTGTTTGTTTCAGCCCAAAAGAGGAGTTAAAGAAGTTGTAGTAGTGGGTATTGTTGCTGCTGTTGTTGCTGTCAGCCAATATAAACTTGCAGAAAATTGGGTAACTCCTTCAGAGGAACAGAATAGGGCAAAAGTACTTGTTTTCTGATGTAACTATGGCTTCAGATCAAGTGAGTAATTAAAATGACCAGTTGTGTCATCTTCCCTCTCCCAGTTGTGTCAGACGACAGAAGTTCACATGAATCATTGTGGGAATGCCACACCGCTGGCAGCGACCTCGGCACAGATGGCGTCAGCAGGGAAGACACACCTGCGCTGCTCAACAGCCTGGAGCCTCTAGTGGGGGTGGAGACGAATGGGATTGACAGGAGAGGGGGAGAAATCGTGACCCTGACGGAAGATCGAGCCTCCTTAGAGCTGGAGGATGGGCGGAGTCCTGTGGAAGAGGCGGGGCATGAGGTAGAGGGAGTTGAAGATGAAGAACTGGGTTCCACTGTGGAGGAAGGAGAAGAGGCAGCTCTGGCACTGGGTGTCCCGTCCACTGAATCAGACCTTCCATGGCTTCAAATTAAACAAGCGTCTGTTGATAATTCAGAGGTGGGTCATCAGCCCTGCCAATCCCAGGACGATGGGTCTAATAATGTACCTGAACATGTAGAAGCCTCAACATCAATTCCAGAGAACCAGGCCAGAGAGGTGTCGAGGACAGGGGAGTGGGACATTCACTGTCAATCTGTCGATCACCTGTCATAGTGACAACTTGGCATGATCTGACATCACTGAAAGACTTAAGAAGCTTATTTAAATCCTTGTCCTTGTCGGTCTTATTGATAATTGCATCAATCACAATCATAAAAACCTTGTTGCATTCTCACAACGTAGCTCCCTTTTCCACCGAGCAGCTCTGTTTTAGTCAATAAAACAGAAAACACTTTTTCAGCCACCGCCGACAGAGCCGGAGGTGCACTTCGTATCCAGACAGGCGTGTTGCTGCACAGGAACAGACAATCTCGAAATCAATTGAGTTGCAAACTTCATGCCCTACAGGAAAAATTTAGCTAGGAAAATAACAAATATGGCTGCCTCAACTCCTGTGCCCCATATTTCCTACTTCCTTTCCCCTGCGATAAGATAATCCCAATTGTTTGCTTTCTTCTTCTTCCTAAGGGATGCCAATTAACTGAGTGCTGCAATTTGTTGTTACTCTCATAGGGGGTCCAAATTGGCTTACCAAAACTTGTAATGAATGTGTACATATGTGTAAATTAATGATATTAATATTAGAGATTCTATTGATGTCTTTTCATCTGTATGAGTGAATGTTACTGAGGTCTGTTCTTATTTTTCCTCATTTATAAGTTAATATTTGGATGAGACTATGTGTGCCTTATATGTGGAAGTATTTCTAAATATAAATGCATAAACCTGCAATATGACCTGTCTTGAAGTTGGTCTTTTCTTACACACACACACACACACACAAAATCTGATTTGTTTAGTGCAGTGATTCCCAACCAGGGGTACTTGTACTACAGGGAGTACTTGGAAAGATTATGGAGTAGCTCAACTAATTTGAAAGAATAGACTGTTAAAAAAAATAGTATAAGTAATGGATAAACAGTTGAAATAGTTAGCTAAAAGTAATGAATAGTTGAAATGGCTAAACAATGGATAAGTGTTTTGAAATAGCTAAAAGTCCAGCTTCTGCCACTTCAAGTGGTAGTAGCACAAATGCAAACTTGACCAAACCAACCTAAACATTGACGGTTCAATTCAATTTAAAATCAACTCAAATGAACACGTTTACAACACGACAGGTAGTGTCAGTGGAGGAACCACTGATCTAGTGACGTTAAAAGCTTTTGATTGATATATTGTATCTGCTCCCTCCTTTAGACTAGGAACCACACAAGCAGGATCACCTGATCAGAACTTCAACTCTGACAGAGGCTGACTTTGTGAACTTGGTGTTGTTTGAGCTTTCACACACAAATGAGGTTTGTTTGATAATAATGTTCTGAACCAGAAAATGAGCCCATCTCCGCAGAAAATCGCTCTGACTAATTTCTAAGTGTTCACAAGGTTGGTCTCTCATTAATTCTAAATGCAGCAGCCTCAGTCTTTTGATTATTTTACAGATTAGAGCAGCTTAACATGATTCTCTTCTTTCCAGCCTTGGGAGAGAATTGTTCCGGCATCACAAATCTACATTGAGTTGTCTAAAATCAGAAATATTCTAATTCTATTTTTAGTTGAAATAACATCCATTTTTGGAAAGATATATATTTTGGCTGTCCATGTTTTATATTAGTTTTGTCTGTGTCCAAAGGTTTTTTTCAGCTTAATGTACATACATATGCTAACACACATAAGTGTCTCAGTGTGATTGTATAACTTAAAGAACAAAGTCAAAGACACCAAAAGTTTTCCAGCACTGTAAAATGGATGCGCAGACACACCCGTTTTGTCTTGCAGCCAAAGTCCAGAGCCCACTGTGTATTGAGAATCAGCGGTGAGGCCTACCCTTCCTGCATGCAGGTGACAGCTGGCCTCTCCAGGCAAACACAGCGTCAAAGCCAGAATCCATGAACTGCTTATTCTGCAGAAGGCCACTTGCTATTTTTAATCTCTAACACAAAATAGAGGCGAGGAGAGAGAAAGAATTTGAGCTGGGGAGCCATGGTGTGTACCCAGTGTGGGCCCTATGCCAGGCAGCTGATTTGGCACACAGCAGCCAGCCTCTTTTTTCAAGGAGTTTTAAGTTTATAAACCAGATGGAATCTGAGCTAATGAAATTGCAAGATGATACCAGCTTGCCGTTGGGTTCCTCATAAAGTTGTTGACCAATTTTAGATTTCTGCATGCGTATGAATGCCTTGAAGAAATTGGTTAGCTTTACATATCTGTTAGAAAAGAGAGAACATAGCAGTGAGATGCATTGTCTGATCCAGGGAAGATGTGACTGTGGAAGAAGTGAGCTGTAGTGGCTGCTCTTACAGGCCGTTTAGGACATGTGACATGGATTGAAGTTGACCATATATTTTTTTTTTATCTGTCCTGCCTTGTGTTCCTTAACCATTAGCCATCACTTTAACCATTCCCTGCAAGGCTTTCTCACTATGTCACTTAGCTTTGAATCCTCTTTCAACATTCAATTACAACTTGTTTTTCAGGATTATCTAAAGAACGTTTTGGTGAAACATGTCAGCAGGTTTAAAAAAATAAACAAATTAATTATGACCAGAAACTATAACTCAATTGATATATCGATACATTTGCTTACAACAGTAAATATATGTTGGCCAATAAGTAAAAAGAAATTGCAGTACAGATATGCCAAAGATGTGTTTGAGGTCTTTTAGAACTGGTGTCACCATTACATGGTTTGTCCACCAGAGAGCAATCTGCCAATATATCATCATTGGATTTCTTAAATTCTCCAGTATTGAGATCGGTATTGGCCTTAAAAATCCAGTATCATTCAGGCCGTACCAGAAAACCCCGAAATTGTAGGTTGAATTCCCGTTATTGATATTGGGCAGTAGTTTCAGCATACAGTGATTTCAAGCTCCAACCAGTTAGATTAGCCATTTCAAGAACAGGAAGGCAAGGCAAGCGTCAGGTAGCGGTAGTAAAGAGAAAATGCTCTGGAAGTGTATTGGTGGTTTACTTTTATCAGTAATTAATAGAATTAACCGCATAACCACACAAACAACCACCATAAACATACTACATGAGCATTTTTGCTTGCTGAAGATTCATCCTAGACGTCGCCCCTCTGACCATTACCTGTCAGGATTTCATTGGCCAGTATTTGGTCTTGTCACACAGCTGAAAGATTCAGGCTGCCTCCCCACACCCGAGAGAGCAAAAGAGTATTGCTGAGAGCTGTTGTAGCCAATCATCACCACTACAGATAAAATGAGGCTACGGTACCAGCAACTAGCCCATGCCAAAAGTAATCTCAGCCCCTTATCTGTGACAGCGACATCCCCCACTAGAGGGCAAGTAAAAAATGTGCATTGCGAAGTGCTTCGATTGGCCCTGTGCTGCTTAAATCACTCAGGTGTGTGTTTGCCTCTCTGTATTTGTGCTTGAAAGAGAGATCAAGGGAGGAATCATTTGTATGTGTGTGCATGCCTGTCCTATGATTTTTGTAGCTTTGTACTTAGCTGCTACCCTTTCATGTTTTAGATGTTGAGATGAGTTGTACCATATCATATATACAGCTTATCTTATCACAGTATCAACTTGCTTTGTTCTGATCCCTAGCCCCCCACTTATCCTGCTCTGGAGCACAGATAGTGAGAGAGACCAGCCGGGTCACAGCAATGCTCACTGGCTCTAATAAGTGTGACCAGGGAGGGTTTGACACTCCATCATCTCTGGGTCCTCTAAAGGTTTGAGGGATGGGGGTGGACAGGGGCATGTGGAGCCAGCAGTTTCCAGGCCAACCACTCAGCAGGGTTAATTACTATACCAACCAGATGCCCCTTCCAGTGATGGTCAGTGCCCTTATGATCCATGCTTCATTCACTCACCTTGCTTTTTTTTACGCTTACCTGAGTTTTATCATGTGGTGCCTCTGAGACAGGAGTTCGCAGAGCCCCGCAGGTTTGCTCCCCGGGTGCTCATTTTGAGGAGTGTAACTTTCTGCTCTGTTGTTGACAAGGCTGTTATTATCTGAGATAATAGAGGGAAGAAAAAAAAAGTTTCATGTGGAGTTAATAATTCTAATGTAGATACGATATGCATAACTGCATCATTTGCTCGGTGTGCACTTCCACATGGATTCAGCATCTCTGCAATTAACGTGTGCATTTTCTCATCACTTCAGCTGTCAAATAAGAATATGGAATAGTCAGTTGCAGAGAGGGTAATTGTGTATGCCTAAATTTCTCTCTCTCTCTGTCTTAAGGTACATGACTAACAGTGGTTAATCCCACCAGGGATTGGCATTCCTTGAAAGATGAAGGTTGTTTGATTTTTAAGTCTTATTTACACTCAGTTTAAATTAAAGAAATAGTTCAACATTTTAGGAAATACACTTATTTGTTTTCTTGCTGAGAGTCAGATGAGAAGATTGATATACCACTCTCATAAATCCACGCTACATATGAAACTACAGCCCGATAGCTTAGCATAATCCCTGGACACAGGAGTAAATAGCTAGGCTGGCTCTATGTGAAGGTGACATTAGACATTATTGTGGAACTACAGTGCGGAGTCCAAAACAAATTTCCTCATGGGGACAAAAATAAAGTGTAGAAACAACAATCCTTCTTTATGCTAAGCTAAGATAACTGGCTGCTGACTGTAGCCTTATATTTACCACACAGACATGAGCATGGTATAGATATTGTCATGTAACTCTCAGCAAGACAGTAAATAATAGCAATCCCCAAAATGTCAAACTATTCCTTAAAGCAACATCAAACTGGCATGTCCTTGAATAGTTATTCAAATGACAGAAAGATTGTAAATACACTGGATCTGCCATCAGCCCTCATATTAATGTAGAAGTTTCCTTGTTCACAGAATACTGGCTGCCCTGCTGCTGCCTATGGTTCTTCGTCCCCTGTGACCTACCTCAGTAGTTTCCACATTTCCTGGAGGCAAAACTGAAACTGACTGCAACAACAACAACAAGGCTCCCAAGGCCCTGCTGGAAAGCAAGGCCTGCAAAGTCGCAGGATGTTGGAGGAGCGTGAGCTTGTGGACGGCCGATAAGCAGAAAAGCCACACCGGGGGTCAGCACGTAGCCACGCCATACAGTTAGATCTCTATTAAGATAGGGGATAGCGGGCCAGTGTGATAAGAGCTGACAGGACCTAGTGATGTGATATAAGTGATGGGACACCAGCTGCAGACGCCACTGTCCCCAGCCAGCAGGGGAATCATGGTTGGGCCGAACTTGTCCTGGGCATTGGTATAATGAGGTAGTCCTCAATTATCTTGATTCAAATTTAACAGTATTTGGGCAATTCCTGAAAACAATCAATATAAAATATAAAAATATTCTTAACACCCAAATATAAATATTAATATCACCTCAGTAAATTACATAAAGTTTAAAAGCTCTAAATAGTTAAACTGGAAAGGAAGTAGGTTCATTTTTGGTACCATATACAGTGTAGTTATTACCGCTAGAGTATTTTCTTTCATCTCTTCCAAACAGAAATCCCTTCATTATGTAATCTTGCACAGCTGTTGCAAGGCAAAAATGAACACAGAAGTAGATATTAATGAAAAGATTTATTCAGGAAAGTAAGCTACTTTGGTATTTCATCAAAGGTCAAGAGTCTCATAGATCATTGCAGTTCAACATTTCCTCTCAAATGATGCAAGATTACTTTTTTGCTACAATAAGACGTGTATTATTAGTCATGTTATTTCAAGAAATTACTAGATAATTTTCAAACCTGATAACTTTAACCAGTATAGTAATATTAAAAACACAGAATATTTAAAATACTCAATTATTAATTAAAATATATATTAACCTGAGGTTTGTGTCCATTCAGAATTGTTGTTAAATAACCACAACTCTTTGTTTCTCACATCTCCTTGTTTTGGTTTTGCATCTCTTTGTGGTCATTTTACGTGTCTTTGTGTTCTTTTTGTTCTCTTTTAGTGACATTCTGCAGGTGAAACAGAACTCTCAGTGCTGCATTTGAACGAAATGTTACTACCCTGAGTATGCTGTGCAGCTGTGATCAATATCAACAAAAAACAAATGAAGAGTTCATTTGCAAAAACAGATAAACGCCAGTCTTAATCAAAACAACCCAACATCAGTTTAATTTATGTTCCCTGGAGTGTACAGTAAAAAAAAATAATAATAAAGGAGTTAGGACAATTAATCAAAGTGGAGATATCTGTTTTAGCAAATGAACTCTACAAATATTGGATTGGATTTGGTTGACAGATACTCAATATTAAATGGCCGTGATCAAGATCAGGAGCAAGAAAACACGATGAAGACATTCCTACTTTTAATTGAGCTCTGTGAGTTTCCAGCAAGAAATTTTAACAGTCACTTCCAACTGAGGATCTGGCCCAGGGGCCCCCTGAACCCTCGGACCCCTGTTGCCTGTGCCGTTCAGTAATCCATCAATGCTCTAGTATTGTATGAAATGAAAGTATGATAGGGGCATAAAAACCTCCCCTCTGTCCAGGTCTTTAAAGCTGGCGGTTGCAGTTTGAGTGCATGTAGCAATATTCTAAATGATTAGTCCCCAGTATTGTCCATGCTCTCACCGCCAGCTCTGCAGCTATGTTTGCCAGAGCTATTTCATACACAATTGGACTGCTACTTAATAGCCTGTGAAAGAGAGACAGGCAGAACAGTGGAAAATCCCCAGTATTTAAAATTATCCTTGAATATTAGAGCATTATGACTTTGTTGTAACGTTGACTTCTCCTTAACCATCACCATCAATCCGCCAGCTATAAGCAATGAGCCATTTGCCATTATGCAGCTTGTTAGCAATGTCCAGGCTGTGTAATTACCTGTGTCAACGGCAATGATTGTCTTCAGTGACAGATTATTCATCACTTTATAATTGCAGAGGTTGAAAGAAGGATTTTTAGCTCTTATAACAGAGCCTAGAAGTTTTAAAAAAATAAAATAAAAATGCTCATCACTTTCCCTGGTTGCACCTTCCAGTCTGGATCAAGTGTGCATGTCTGCAGAGTCCTGCAAACTACAGTCCTGATAAAACAAGAAAAATACTTCCTATTCGTTCTGGGTGGAAATCTAAAATGCATCCAGCATTATCTGAACATAAAAGTAAACTAAGAAGTAAACAATATACTTAAAAAAACACGATTTCAGTACTCAGAAGTATTTCCATAAGATTTGTCTGATTTTCTTTTTTTTCCACAGTTGTCTGCCCAGTTCCAACATACAGTATGGATAGATAACACCCCTTGAACCTAGGAGGTGGTTTAGTTGTAGACTATTGGCCCATATGTATGGGGTTGATGATATTAATTAGGCTAATCAGTGGTTTGATAACAGTAGAATTGGGTGCCACTGTGCCAATACACATCCTCATGGAGGCAGCCAGGAACAAGCTTTCAAATTGAATAAAATGAATGAAGACGGAGAGCAGACAATTAATTTGACTTGAAGACCAATGCTCTCATCATGTCATTCAAAATGTAATGTCGTTTATTAATTGTGCATTTATTGTTTAGTGTTCTTAGAAGTCAATGTTTGTCACATGTATTGTATTTGATGGTAGGCTATATTAAGATTGTTTATATAAATAATGATATGTAATGTACTTAAATTACAGTCTGTTTCAATTTTTGCTCAGCACATTAGAACTAAGATCACTTAATATCCACTCAGATAAACATGATTCTGTGGTTGTGTGTTGATTCTCAAAATATACAGTTATTGCTGAATTTCCCCACAGTAGAGTCCCAGTATGGAGCACCCATGGGTCCATGAGGGGGCTCCCCAGCAACGATGCACATTCACTTCTTGGAGCATCAGAGGACAAAGTAGCTGAGACTTTATATTGTGAGCTCACCGTTCTGTTCAGCCATGCAACGAGTCATATAACAGCACGATATTTTCAGATAGGTTGCTCGTTGCTTGAGACAAAACACAGAACTGGCCGTACTGCAGTGAGACTGGAGCTTTGGACTGAAGGGGGCGAGGCAACAGTAGAGCCTGTGTGTGCGTTGTTTGGCGGGCGCATCCTCATCCCCCGACCCGACCGAGAGGCAGCGGACCTCCTGCATCCCTAAACCACTGCATTGTATCTGCAGGCACTGCTATAGGCTTTCATGGGCAACATCATGCGCAGGGCTCAGTAACGCCGGGACCTTTCCTATTCAACGTGCTCGCTTGGTGTCACAGTAAATCGCGGCTTTCGAATCATTTTGTAAAGGATAATGATGAGGTAAGAGCTTCCGGTCGCCATTTTGCCGGTGCTTAACAGTTTGGGGAGAATCTGCATGGAATAATGAGCCGCTAAAGCCGCTGTTTGGACTGACACCGGTGACAAGATGTCCAAGCGACATCTTTTAGATTCGGGTGATGATTATTCAACGAGTACAAAGAGACCCTCTGATGGGTATGTAACGTTAGGGTTGTCTAAGCGTTCCGCTGCAGGCTGTTTTGTTATTGTCCTGTTGCTAAACCGGTAGCCGTGCTAACGTGAACTCTTTGTAAGTTTAGCTAGTAAGTTAGCACCGGCGGTGATGGAAATGCGTCGTTCTAATGATAGGATACCCAATCAGCTGCATAGGGTTGCTGTTGGACGATAAGGTTATTTAATGGTCATCCAGCAAAGTGGCTAGTGTAACGTTAGCTAACTTAACAACCAGCCTTGTCTGGTCTGCACGTGGCTACATGCTAGCCAGTGCTAGGTTAAGTGCTGTGTCTTAAATAGAAAGGTCATACATTTCATGACACAGTCAACATGTCAAACTCTTGGTTGTTACGGCATGTGGCCGTCACAAAATGAAGAAGGAAAGCTGCTTTGAAGCTGTACACAGGACCCCTAGCCGGGCTAATGTTAGCCGCTTAGCGTAAATAAGATGCCCTGTCAGATGTCACTGTCATGCCCCATTTTACAGTCCCGAATCAGTGCCAATCGACTTCTGCTGTGAAGCCAAGCTGTAGGTAGGAATATTAAATAATTGCTGATCGTTCATATGGGTCTAGACAAGACCTGATAGGCCTGTAGAAGTTGGAGGACCTAGGTAGAAGCGCCCTTGTCAGTTGTCAAAGTCACCGAGAATACGCCCTGGATTTGACATCGCTTTGACCTTACGGGAGTGACAAGCAAAATACGAATTTTAAATTAATATTGCATGCATTATGTGAACGATAAATTCAGTTATATCAATGCTCAAACAACAGAGCGTAGCATCATCTCATGTGCATACTGCAGCTTTCCCACAGTCAAGGACATGAATGCTAGAGATGCGTACATCCAAACAAGCTGCTTGGTGTGTTCATGGGTTTCAAACTAGATGATGCTCCAGTCATGCTTGGCATCACTTTTGTTGTCAGCTCATTTCTGTTGTACTGTGCACAACTGTCATAGACATACATAGACAAAACTGAATAGTAATTAGTAGTAAAATATTAATAAGTAGTAATGGAGTTGTGTTGTAGACAGGCAATTGATCAGTGTCAAAGTAAATAATGTGTGATTTTCAAAGTGGAATATGCAAGAAATTACTAGATAATTTTCACTGCCAGATCAAGGTAACATTGTAATTTTTAGCCTTAATTTATCCCTAGATAGCTTTTTTGGTACTAAAATGAGACACATTCACACCTTAGCGCTGCCATAGAGCTACACACTATCTTCTACATCTGGCCGTGTGCAGCCAGCTCCCCTGTTAAGTACCTAGCTCTAGGGTACCTTAAAGTCAACATTGTGCTCAGCTTAGCTTCCAGCCAGTGTGGGCATGTAAATGGTTCACATTCTGACGCCATTAAATACATATTTCTGCAATAGGAGAATAATCTTGCTTGATATGGATTGTGGACAATTAGTTTATTCATGACCTTTGCATGCTACACTTGATTAGGCTGTGCTTTTTGCAACCGTGAATAAGAATGTGCAGTAACCTTTTCATGCGATTTCAAGAAAAGGACTTGACATGGGCTAACATTTGTGCACTGTCTGTTCTATGTTTGGTTTAATCATAAACTGTTAGATTTGGTCATTTCCAGTGTAGGCCATTTGGGGTTATGTTGTGTCTCTGTGGTTAGTTAGTTTGTGTGGCAATGCTTCATCAAATCTTATTCTTAACCTTATGCATCTTCCTCTCACAGGCGTGACCGCGACAGGGACAGAGACCGCGAAGAACGGTCGCGGGACAGGGACCGTGACCGGGATCGAGACCGTGACAGGGACCGAGATGTGAAGTCATCCGGGGTGCCCACCATCCCAGCTGCAGGCGGTGGAGGCTTCCTTAAGCAAACCCCTTTTCAGCAGCAGATCAACCCCTTCACCAACCTGCCCCACACGCCACGCTACTATGAGATCATGAAGAAGCGGCTGCAGCTGCCTGTCTGGGAGTACAGAGAGAGCTTCACTGGCATCCTGATGCGTAACCAGTCTTTTGTGCTGGTGGGAGAGACGGGCTCTGGAAAGACAACACAGGTAAAAGGCAGAATGTTTAGCGTTTTTGCAATACCAGCACATTAAGATGCACTAGAGTTGTAATTTGCCCCTAAAAATAGTTTATTATAGAAAAGACAGACTGAAATGTGTCAGATTTTCATATTCAGTAATATAATTGCTATAATAATACCATAAAAAACAGGGTGCAATGAACAGATGATGCATTTTAAACAGTTTCTCTGTGGAGCTGATTCACAGTGTGTGGTTATTAAGTTTATTTTAAGTTCTTGAAAGATCTGGGTTGTCTGTTTTTAAAATTTGCAAGAGAGAAGATTAGAGTAAATCACTGGTTGAGCCATGGCCTCCTGAGGGGAATATAAACTATCTTCCAAACACTTCTTAAATTAAGTGGTGTAATCTTGTCAGTGCTTTCTGCCTCAGTAATGCTAGAAAACATTTGTGTTCTACACATTCATCATGAGTTTTTGAACTCTACAGACTTTCAAAGAATGTTTATGTGGTCACCTTTTCATATGCATACAGAACATGCTCACCAAGGTAGGGGCTATATGTATGGATGAAGGATCATTATCTGGGGTTATTGGGAAAGAAAAAAATATCTTGACATTTATGAGAGAATGTTTAGTATTGTATTTAGCCAAAAACAGAAAATAATAATATAAGATATAATACTTAATAATCGGAGGTGAGTGCCGACTACCTTAGCATTAGGACTGTACCATTGTGGATGAAATAAGAATCACAATTTTCTCACTTTTAATGAAGTCTTCGAGTATTTATCACAATTTTCAGGCAAAATGTTTCAAAACAAAAAAAAAAACAGCATTTACTTTGTTTTAATGCAAATGCATCTAAATTATTATCGTGTACACATGAGGTTGCACACACTAATAACAGATTTTAATACTGTCTGTGAAATGTTTATCTCTTCCAAACCTGTCATCTGCATTTATTTTGCTATTCTGATTGGGTGACATTTCAAAGACTGGTAAGATTTGAATCATCTCTAAAGGACAGTCATCCGAACCTCAAGCTTAATAGAGTGGAAGTAAGACTCTCTTCGTTCAGGCCTCTCTTAGCAAGCTGCCACTGTTTTTAAGCTCTGAGCAAGAACATATTGTCAGTGAAAATGTTGACAGATATGACTTTCATAGATACTTGCTTTGCAGGACATAGCAAACTGTAGTAATGCGCTTCTAAGTCCTATGTAATCTTTTATTTTTGTAGGATATTTGTAATAGGCTGGTGCACTCACTAATTGAGTTTATCCTCCTTCATCATCTGCCTTGCATTCATCTCACTTCTCTGCTTTTTCATTGAAAGAATTCTTTAGATATCTTTTATACTCAGTCTCTTTGGCTCAAACACAACCCCTCTTGTCTGCTGTCTTCCAGATCCCTCAGTGGTGTGTGGACATGGTGCGGTCAATGCCGGGACCAAAGAGAGCAGTGGCCTGCACCCAGCCCAGGAGGGTGGCGGCCATGAGCGTCGCCCAGAGGGTTGCTGATGAGATGGATGTCATGCTGGGCCAAGAGGTGGGCTACTCCATCAGGTTTGAGGACTGCAGCTCTGCCAAGACGGTACTCAAGTAAGAATGTTAAAAATGTTCACCTTGGCTCTCTTTTTATTTTTGTAAAACAACTAAGGACAAACCTACAGTATTGGGATAAATAAATCATAGTAGGAGCCTAGTAGCTTACAAGTGATAATCTATAATTAATTCAATAGTCTGCTCAAAAAACAAAACAAAGTATGTAAACATTGACGTCGCCATAAGTTGGTTACTGGTGTTAAAGGATTTAAAGGAGAGGTTTGATTTTTTTGAAATTCCAACTTGATTTTATACTTCCTCCCCCCTTTTTATGTTCTGCCCGCAGCACTTTGATTCTCTTCAGGGGGATGCTGTGCTCATTACATGAATTCTAAACAGGGTTGTATTCATATAATGCCATTGTATACGATGATAAAGCCTGTCTTCTATTCACCCAGGTACATGACAGATGGAATGTTGCTGCGGGAGGCCATGAATGATCCTCTGCTTGAGCGCTATGGTGTCATCATCCTGGACGAGGCACACGAACGCACATTAGCTACAGATATCCTCATGGGGGTCCTCAAGGAGGTGGTCCGCCAGAGGCCTGACCTCAAGGTAAAAACAGTTTTTGGAAATATGCTAAGTTTATTCAGTATATCTCTAAAAATCAAGTCTTTCTTGTATGCCTTTTCAAGGTAGTGTGAGTTCCTAAATCTTAATGTGACTATTTATCCAGCACCTACATTCACTGTTTATTCTGGAACATCAAGTCTACCTCACTTTTATTTTGTCTTATCTCTAGGCTTGGTGTTGAAAGTACTCTTGACAGTAGTCTGATTTGTTTCCACAAATATGTCCCACTTAATGCCTACAAAACACTGTTAAAGCCCTAAATATTACTTCCCCCTAGGATAAATTCAGTGACAGCCAGTGTGTATGTCCCTCTTCTGCCACTCCTCCCTTTTGTCACATTTTCCCTGACAGTGTCCCCATGTCTGACAGCTGTGTATCTGTTGAGAAAAGAGAAATGCTGCTTTTGGGCTCAGAAATGCACATCTATTCTGCACCGCAGCACTAGTGGAGATTGCTCCCAGAGTCAGCCCCATTTTAAGCCAATCAACCAGGGGGAGAACAGCAACGTGTCGGTGTGGATGGGAGCATACAGGCAGGGAGAAGTTTTATAGGCAGAGTGTGCCAGACATAATTCTCATAAAGCAGATGGATAATGACTAGTTGTTTGTCAGTGTGGAATCAAAGGTTAGATTGTTGTTCGCAGACTGTTAAATGAGGTCTAGGTTATTGGGAATGATCATCCACCCACACCCCTCTATCTCCTTCATCCCTATCCCCTACCATATTTGAAAGTTTAATTTGCCTTGATTAAGAGCAATTATGATGTCTCACAGAGCGTAAAGCGAAATGCCGAGACACTGGCCCCTGAAAATGTTTGAGATTGAAAATGGGAGACGCGTTTCCCATCAGAATCCTAATGCGCTCTATCTAATGGCTCTGGAGAGAACATTGTGTACCCAACATCAGGAACAAGGACTGTCATAGCTCCGTGTAGGTCAGTGACTTGGAGTGTAATGCCAAGTTCTACACTGTAGACACCATCTTGGGTTTGTGCCAGCGCCCTCATCCTGAATTCTGATTCAAAGCATAATCCATCCTGTAAAGCTTTTTGCACTCTTCATCTATTCTGTATTTAGTTGCACCCTTATCCACTTAGTATGTGTCCTTATCCCCAATTATCACCAAGCCATATAAACTGTTAACTCATTCTACACTTGAGTGCTCACTCCCATAATCACCACAGTCATTTACATTCTGCTGTCTTTACTTTTAGTTTTATCTTTCCTTTCACCTCTTGTATGCATACACTGTCCCTCACAGACTACTCTCTCCTATTCCCTTGCCCTTCTCTGTCCAGGTCATCGTGATGAGTGCCACGCTCGATGCCGGTAAGTTCCAGGTGTACTTTGACAACTGCCCACTGCTGACCATCCCCGGACGCACACACCCTGTGGAGATTTTCTACACGCCGGAACCGGAGCGGGACTACCTGGAGGCGGCCATCCGCACTGTGATCCAGATCCACATGTGTGAGGTGGATGAAGGGGACGTTTTGCTCTTCCTCACTGGACAAGAGGTAAGACTCCATAGGTTTTTAATGATTATTTTTTCACAGATTGCCAGTGGGTTTTTTTTTTTGTTTTTTTTTTTACAAAAGCCAGATTTATGATGGTTGTAAACATTGCTGGTTTCATGTTTCCTTATTCCGTATTCAAAGATTTTTACACAGTCATATTATCTTTTAGAGACACTGTCACCTGATACATGTAGGGCTGGAGCTAATGATTGTTTTCATTATCAGTGTTTCAGTTGATTATTTTTTCTATTAAGTAATCCAGCCTCTAAAATGTCAGAAAATTGTGATCATCACAATTATCCAGGGCCCAAGATGAGATTTTCAAATAGCATTTTCTGTCAGACTAACAGACATAAATGTAGTCAATTTACTATTATATAAAGCAGAGAAAAGTAGTAAATCCTCACACAAAATTTAAACAATTACACAATTATCAAAATAGTTGTCGAATAATTTTCTGTCAGTCAACTAAAGGGTCGATTAATTGTTTCAGCACTAGATACATGCATGTTATTGTTATTTGTGTCTAAACGAACAATGCAATAACCATGTGCAAAGATTTTGTACATCTCCAAAGTTAAGAATGTGTATATTAATTTAATTACATAGATGAGTTACTCACATACACAGTGTCATGAGCACACACACATGCACTCTCCGCACAGAGAATGATTAATCCTCACATTGATAGATGTTATTGCGTGTAAGTGTGCCTGTGAATCACCAGGATTTGCACGGCGAAGAGGGGGGAAAATAACTAAGAGTGACCCAGATTCTGCCCTTCCCACGAATCTCTGAAATTAAGTCATTTATAATTTTTTTTTCTCTCCCTGCAAATGTCGTCCACTGATGTGTGATGGAGGGCAGGGTTCATGCCCAAATTGATGAATTTGGTCACAGCAGGGTGGACACACGCACACACACACACACACATACATACATACAGAAAACCACCAACAAATGTTTCAGTGTCCTGATCATTGGACAGGAGAAGCCTGTCAGAGCCAACAGTGCCTGTGCTGGTTTGATTTTTCTCTCAGCATTCTGACAAAATGGTGTTGGAGACCATGTGATTACCTGTGGTTATAAAGGAGAATGTAACTGGTATAAATACAACACAAATTGCTCTGTAGATTTAAATGACATCTTGGACTTACATATATTTTAGTATTTACACTTTTGTTACACAGTACCAATTTGTCATCTACACAAAGAATCTTTAAAAACTCTCATGCAGTTGTGTCTTTCTGGCTTCCCCAATCACATCTTGTGACGGGTTGTTTATTAGCAGTAATTATTTGTCACTCAACTCCGGCTTGACTGTGGCATTACACCAACGTCAGTTTTCATTTGCCAAAGCAGGATCAATATGCGGCTTGTTACAAAGGGGATGAAGTCATTGGAGGGCATGGTGTTTGAAGTAGTCTCCACCGAGGGCTGGTAATTGATTTTAGATTTAGTGGTATCCCAGCTGCTCGGATGGCTAGAAACGTTGGATATTTGCATGCAATGTGTTAAACATTTTTTGCAGTTAGATGTAATTTGTTGATTTATATTCCGACCCCCCCCCCGCACCGTGTCAAGCTAAGGCATTACTGAGAGCACTCCCACAGTGAGTTCATTATCACCCCCTCCTAATTGGGTTAAAGAAGTTAATGTGCGGTAGGTCTGGCAGAGATGGGTGTTCAAAGGGTGCTGCAGCGCATCCCTTCGAGTGCTTCTTAACCTCTTCAGTCTCCCAGCAACTTTGATGTAGACTAATGATTGGGAGGCAGATCCATGGCAAAGCCTCTTTTTATCTGACTGTTTAATTTATATCAGACGAAAGCAAAATGCACAGGACTCTCCTCCTCTCTCTTAGTTTTTCTGTGAGATATTTTGCTTCCACAAACAAATAGAACTGAAGCACCAACTCCAAACAAGAAAGTCGAAACTTATCACAGCTGTTGAGCAAAGATAAGTCCTAATATTTAAGCTTCCCCCTCAGCAGCTAACATCAAAACATGGGGATTGGCAGGGGGGTTGTTTGCTAGTCAAGAGGAGTGCCTAAATGTGTCGGTTATTAGCTTGGCTGTAGATTGTTGCTTCTGGGTCGCAGGGAGAGCTCGTGGACAGGTTCCCAACACTGGCCAACTGCCCCCTTGTGTGTGTGTGTGTGTGTGTGTATGCGTGTGTGTGTGTGTGTTGATGTCCCTAAGGGACAGCCAGCTTGCTTCCAGCGCTTTGGCAAAGAGGTCCATTTTTTTTCTCCATGGCAGCTGCTGCATCCAGAGGCTTGATAGGCTATTAATACCCAGGCTAATTTTACCAATCCATTCAGATTTACCGTTTTCCACTTGTCAGTGTGTTGATTAAGAGGCACATGGTCATCAGCAGGGTTTGACTTAATGCGATGAACAAGGGGACAAACAGGGCTAATAACATACTTGCAGTCCAGAAGGGAAACAGGAAACATCACCTTGTTGCTTTCTCATGTCAAGGCAAGTGTTACTGGCTTCAAACAGTGGTAGAAGAAGTCAGTTTCTGTCATGCTTAAACTGATTTAAGCGTAGTGTGCTTTTAGAAGATGAAACAAAAATGTCTGACACGTTTTATGGGTTGTTTTCTTAGCCTGCTATATAATAAGTATACATGAAGAGCTCTGATGTAGCCCATTGTCTGTCTATAAGCACCAGTAAAATAATTTGGGGAATCAGATTCCTGTTCATCATTGCCTTATGACCCCTCTCTTTGAAAAGTTGCTGTATTTCTCCCATGGGCCTGCAGGTGGTGCAATAGTACAAGCTATAATGTGACACATGTAGTAACTGCTGCTTCATGAGGATTAAATGATTGTTGTTAGTAAAACAAAGAAAATGGTTCTTAACAGCGGGAGTTGCTTGAAAATGAAAAGCTGTTATATGTTGTTTTAGGCAATACCAGCCTTCAAGTATGATCATTAAAAATGCGTATGCATGTATAGGGGTAGGTAAAAATAAAACAAGTTTTTCTATGCAGGGGCTGCCTGTGGAACATGTAGGCGTATTTAGTACATTTAATAGTGTATTTCAATAGGCCTTTAGAAAATAGGCCCTAGCCCTGTGCTCACTATCACGCTTTCTTATTCCTGGCGCTACTCAGGTCCTCTGTCTGTCTGCCAGCCCACCGGCTCTAGAACGTTCAGCTTCACTAAACTGATCTGCCATGATTTGCCGCTGGTTATGCATCAGTGCTGCAGTCTCATCTCACATTTCCCTCTTCAATACTGCACTGTGGAATAATGAACCCTGTTTGAGTCTGTCTGGCTCAGTGTGTGTGTGTGTGTGTGTGTGTGTGTGTGTGTGTGTGTGTGCGCCTTTAGAGAGTGCGCGTCCATGTTTTCCATGATTGCTGCATTTGACAACAGAGCCACAGGGAACTCAGCAAAGCATACTGCAGTCCAGGTTTAATTTCCTCCGTCAGATGGAGCGATAGTTAGAACAAATGTACTGTAGCAGGGAACCACGGTTTCCCCGGCCACCTCCCCTCGCCTTCCCCTATCATCCAGATTCACCACCGTTGTTTATTCAGGTGTTGTTCAGAACCTGTTTTATTTTTGCTTTTTGCATACACAAGTGACACCTGGATTAATTGTTGCGCTTCTATCTTTTCAGGAAATTGACGAAGCCTGCAAGCGAATCAAGAGGGAGGTCGACGACCTGGGGCCCGAAGTCGGTGATATCAAAATCATCCCACTGTACTCCACATTGCCTCCACAGCAGCAGCAGAGGATCTTTGAGCCGCCCCCACCCAATAAACCAAATGGTGCCATCGGACGGAAGGTATAACTGCCCTGTTGCTATAAAAACACTCAGAGGGGGAGGTTGAAGTGGGGAGTTTGAGGTAGAGGGTAAGTGAAAGAGAAAATGAGCGGGGTTGATGTAGAAAGGCCAGATGGGGAATGAGGTGGGTAAAGGAAGAGAGCTGGAAGGTGGGGACTGAAACTTTTTTCCCTTTCTCAGCTTTAGCGCAGAACTGACTCACACAACATATGCTGCTTTTGTCAGCATGCGATTCTGTGCTCTAAATTATAACTGGGGTATTACTCACGCCCTCTGAGCCTGAGGAAAGTACTGCATTCTCAGTCATTTTTATCTTTCCACTACATTTGCACAAGCCTAAGACCTCTGCTGTCTGAAACCATGTGAAAGGTGCTCGTTATATGAGCTGAACAAAAACAAGACTTTTCTCGCTGTGTTTAGTGGTCTTCTCCCTCAATCACTTAATCTCAGAGGAGTGGACGATCCTCTTATTGATACAGGCACAAGACAATTCTTCTCTTTTGTGTGACAGATTCAGATGGGCTCATCACCAGAGTAGCAGCACCACCTGCGCTGCCACACTGTTGGCCAGGGATCTGACAGAATATCAGAATATCATCACTGCCAGTGAATGAGCAAACAGTCACCCCCAGCATCTGATAGGGGACAATGTTGATGAATGACTCATTGCTACAACCCCTCTAATTGAGGCAGATCAGGCTGACACATGAGCAGCGAAAATATTTATGAGCTGTCAAAGTTAAATACATTACAATACTTTAAAAACGCTCAATTCAACTCCAATTTTGGGAATATAGGATTCCTTAAATTAATATGCAATCAATCAAACATTTTAAAAAGTATTATTTGACACGCCATGAAATAGGGATCAAGTGTGTTTAGCATTTTAACATTTACAGAGCCGCACAGGCTGAGGGTTAACCCACAAGGTTTGGATCAAACATTTAACACGATAGCACCATCTCCCTTTACTGTCTAGTCTTGAGTTTTATAGTTTCATCTCCTCCAGCTTTCTGTTTGAATTGTATGTGCGTGTGTGTCTGCAGGCTTAAGGGGCTCAGCATTCTTAGTAGTTTGATTACCCGGTGTTGGATAAGATCTTTTTCAAAAGTTCAAATATCATTCCCAGTGTTTGCCTCTGCTGTTCAAAGGGATGTTGACATGAAACAGGGCCATGGTTGCATAGGGATAGGTTTAAATATTACATGGCTTGTGCAATGGTACCTGCATGGCCCTATAAGTTTTGGTCTGACGTGAGGAAAAAATGATTTTCCACTGGCAGTGGGCATGCTGAATAACAGTGGTTCCTCCTCTTGGTGAGCATCTTGCAGCAACCTTTTCTCCCTGATTCCCATGAGTTATGTTAATACAGGAGATAGAGTGAATGTAGTGACACTGCGACCTCTGTACTGTCAACCCAGCAACCACTTTAAGCTCAGAACAGCACAGTTGATTTTTTTCCCCCCCTCAAGATCAATTTGTCAGGTGCTTGTTGAATTTGTGGAGGTGGCATCTAAAGTTGGCGTGTTCTAATGTGCTTCTGCTCCACGACTGACTGAACGAGTCATCAAGTGAAAAATGCAGAGATGTCATCCAAGCCAGCCCAAGAGGAAGTAGTGAAAAAGAATTAAGGTTCGCCACGTCTGCCACCACGCATGCTAACGACTGCATTAGGCACCCCTCAATTAACATAAAGCACTAGCTTGTCATTGCTGTATTTCTCCAGGAAAGCCACTGATCTTCTATTTTTAAACAGTTAAATCATTTAGAGCCACGGCAGCAATTGACTAATTACAAACAAAGACTATAATCTCACTTTGCTTTCCAGCGTCTCAAAGATTGTCTCTAAGAGATGTGCTGTAATGAGTGTTAGGTTTGTTTTTAGCATTGTCACGTTTGGGATTTTCCCTCAAATGTCACCCGCGATTCTACCACGTATCCATTTCAATGAGCTTTGAATGTGGGTCCGTCGATGCTGCTCAAGGCACGTTCTTCTTTTCCCCAGTCAGGGGTAAGGCTTTATTTGTCAACAAGGTTGTGTTTCCCAGCAGGGAATGTGAAAGATGGCCCGTGTTAGCCATAGTACTTGCTCTCTTGCAGGTAATAACCCAGAAATAACATGCAGAGATGATGCTCTAATGATATTACTGATGAAGAAGCCAGGATTATCCAGTGCAGCAACAGACTGGAAGGAGCCAGCCTGCGTTCAGTGTAATGGCCCTAGCCTGTATAATCCTTCAGAATCAATGTAGTCAATGAGGCCACCCATATGATCATGAAATGTGAGAGGGTGTCATGTGTGGCATCTGCTGGGGCACTGACTGTGTCCCAACACGCAGGACAGTGGCAACCTAACCTAGTCCATTATTTAACCGGACTTTGAAGCATTCCATGCCTTTCATTCCTTGCTGGGATGTTGGCATATAGTGTCTGTCATGAGACACTGTCTGATAGTCTGGTCTCTTTTTTTTTGGCCAGACACTTTAATTTCAGACTGCCACAGTGTGGCTAATTGGTTTCATAAAGATATGATTCCTCTGTACCTTTGGGCCACTGATGGCCCTTTTGCACTGCAGGAACTTAACAACCCGTTACCTGGGGCTTGCCATAAACTAAACTTTTAGGAACCTTGTGAGTCTTTGGTACTAGATTTTCATTGTATTTTACAACCTGGGACGTTTTGGATATATGCCATTTTAAAAGGCAAAAGCGGGACTGACTAAGTCATATTTATGTGCTGTTTGGTAAGAGATTGAAGTAAGCAGCTGGGGGGCCAACAACAATGTAAGAAGTGGTGGTGTTTTTCTTTCACATTACGCTGTCCATCTTTTGTTTTTCCATAATCTTGTTTCATCTTAAATTTTTTCCCCCTGCACTTTTTGGCCATATGTTGTATCTCCATTTCTGCCAGACACGAGAGAACTTTTGGTACACCTTTTTGTTTCTAACAGCACAATCCAGCTCGCTTCGAACGGTCTCCTCAAGCTTTTTCCATTGCTGTTCTTTTTTTAGGAACTGGTTGTCCTGTTCAATACAGATGCAGTAGTAAAATGAATGTTATCGTTGTGTTTGTTATGGTCATCTTTGTTGTGATGTGACGACATATCTGCTTGACCAATCCTGATTGACAGCACTACCAGCAAACCCCGGAAAGTACCTGGAACTTGGATTTAGAGTTATTACAAATTTAGTTTCCGGAACTCGTTCCCTAAGCAAATGGCGAACAGTGAAAACAAAAGCAGAACCGTGATAATGGCTACATGTTACGTTATGTTTTGTTCCTACTGTGGAAATGGGCTATGAGTGTACTTTATACTGTTGAACCAAGCAGTTGGCTTTGGTGTAACCCCACTAAGCTGGCTGTTATTTAGACACCCCATATTATTTTTAGTTGTCTATCAAAATTAAGCAACTCAAATTTGTCATGGAGTGCTCATGTCAATCAGATATAGACAGCCATTCATCCAAGAAATACATGAATAACAATCCAACCATTTTCCCGATACTGCTTTCTGATCTGTTTTTATACTGGCGTTTACTGCCATTTCTTCATTCCTTTGCTTGAATACTACAGGGACAGGTGAATTACCCGAGGTCGAGGGCTGAATGAGGGGGAAAAAAGGCCCTCCCTGGCATTAATAACTAAACAGTCAGGCATTCTCAGGCTGGAGAGAAATCCGCGCTTAAAAGGTGGGATTTAAAAGTCTGTAAGGCTCCCAGCTTGAAGACAGCTGAAGAGGCACTGCTACAAAGGAAGTGTGTCAAGTGTGCAAAATTGGTTCTGTGGAACTGTATCAGCAAAGACTACAGAGAACTGTTAGGTTTTGTGCTTGGCATTTTATCATGAGGACTATCAAGAAAGCAGACGGCTACCACCAAATGACTGCTTAGGTCAGCCTACAGCTTGTTCATGTCTTGGTCGATGTTGGGCAAGTGTGCAAGGAAAAGATTTTGAAGTGTGGAGAGGCATTTTTCCAAACACCCACTTGTATATTAAGCTATGACACTAGAGTGGCAGTTACCAGTTGAGTGAGCTATGACCCGGCCACCACAGTCTCAAATGCTTTGATGAATGTAAAAGGTTTCTCTGTCCAGTCTGTTTCAACTGTTATATAAGGAGAATTCATCCTAGCGGCGGTCAAGGTTCGCGTGAGAGCAGCTGCAAATCTGTCTTCCTCTCCTCCCCTCTCTCCTCCTCCCCCTGCTTGTGTATATGCTGACAGCAAGAGACCCATAGGGTGATGTGACTCATTTGATTTATTTTTTTGCTCTGTCATTTCTCATAGACAGCCTTGCTATAGGGGATAATTGTAATAGAAGATCTGAGACTGGGAGATGGTGCATGTTCACTGTTTCCCCCTCTCCTTATTCTCAGAAACCAAGCAGCTTTTCATTTCACTCGTTTTTCCTCTACTTGTTTCCTCTTCTTGCAGTATTTCGCTGTATAATGACATCTGCCCTGATGCTTAAATCAACTCCCATACCACCCTGGTGTGAGAGTGGTCCCATAAACCTCCTCCTGTATTATCACCGCCCTTGCATTCCTCAATTATCAGATGATCAGAACTGTATTAGCATGTGTTAGCTGGCTTTAAAAAGTATGAAATAATCAATTTTCTTTATTTTAAACATTTCCTTACGCCCACAACAGTAAACATGCAATGGAAATGTTGCACAACCCATGCCTCCCTTGTGAAACTTAGATGGATCAACATTATTCTGTGGTTATTAGGACTTACCACCTAATGATATAATGCTACTTTAACAGTTCAGCTCACTTTTGAGCACACATTGGTGTGAAGGACTGCAGCTGGATTTATAGTTTTGCATTAAGAGGTTACGGCATAGCTACAGAGGCTATGCATGTAGCCACTGTAGGCTACACTGAATGTAACTACACGTCAGGGCTATGCCAGCTACAGAGATACCACATGAAGACCACAAGAACTGTAATTGGTTATCTTGTTTTCTCCTCCAAGTCTCTGATGCCAGTGGGGATTGTTGCAATTGAAGATGACATTAAGGAATTTGGAGAAAGACTCAGCACTTCTTTTCAGTAACTGAAATCTAGCGAAGCCATCACCACTGCAAACCTTCGGCTCATCACAATTGCTGCTCTCTATCCCAGTGAATGATTAAAGTAAACACAGCGATGCATGTAGTAGTCTTTGCATTCTCTCATTCAGTAATGAGACAAAGCGAAATAAAAGCTACATGGATGTAACTCAAGCTCTATAATTAGTTGCATAGCCCACTGTTGCTCTATATCACAAAGTGAATGAAAGCATGTTACTGTGGGAAATACAATTAGAGCACAATACTGCCTGATCACGGACAATACATCCAACTAGTGATGTGGTGGTATCAACAGGGGAAATCCAGTGCTGAACTATAAATCAAAACCTACACCGACGGTATCTGCGGCAGGACTCCCCATTAAGTATTAATCCAGCTTTTGAGTCCTTTCACTACACCAGCATAACACCTGCACCCCAGGGTGTATGGATCGTCTGCTCTGACTTGAATAGGTTTTTCTACACATTTCACAAATGAATCAAAATTTTGCCTTTTATTGGAACACAATATGCATTATGTCTTAAACAAATCGCCCATGTCTTGTCACACTAGTTTTTATTGGGACTGGATTTCCACATACAAGTTTTTTAATATTTCAGTACCACATGCTGGAATAAAGATCCTCTTCTGACTTTTGTAAAGTTAAGTGTTGGGAATAAGCTAGTCACTGTCAAATCTCAAAAGCTGCTACACAAATAATAGCTGATCTACTATGGAAATACGATCCAATGGTCAAGGTAATGATTTTTAAAATCTTTCAAACTGAACGTAAAGCAAACATTTGCAGTGCCGTTTGCCTATGGTTGTGTAGCACAGCTTTGGAGGAGCCAGCGTTACGTAGCACACAGCAAGACAATGACCCGTGCACAGTTGGCATGTCCGCAGACAACAGTGTTCCAGATAGATATCTACAGCAGCCCTCATTTGGGGGGAAGAAAAGCTGCCTGGATGACAGCAGTAACCATTGTAGAGCTCTCAATGTGTTAAAAAGCAGGCCACCTATGAGGAATCATTACATCAACTATTTTCTGTGATTTTGAAAAACTCTGGGAAGAGCTTTCCAAGAGAGGGAACCTGACATCTCAACAAAACCAGTAGCATGCTGAGGACAGTCGGACAGAACCCCCAACCTCACGCACACACAGAACACAAAAGGGCCAGAGGTAATGCATTTGGATGGGACACTCAGCACCAAGCCAGCTCTCTCCACAAATGCGTTGATAGCACATTGAACTTGATTGAAGAAACTGTTGTGGTACTCCCCTGTTGGGTTGCATTAGACAGCATGTGCACAGTGCACTAAAGTGACATCTCTGCAAGCTTCTTCAGGCAACCGGCTCACATCAGGGAATATTTTTCAAGTTAAAGCAAAGCTGATGTCTGCACTTGTTTGTCTCTCTTCTTACGCATGCTTAAGAATCACTATGATTTCTGAACTGCTCCACTGTAGGAAAGCACTACACTTTTTGATTGTACAAAGCACTTTTGAATACTTGAATGAAAATCCAAATTTAGTTTAGCACTTTGTTTTCTAATATTTCAACAGAAGAAACTACCTTAATCCCTATAATGTTCAAGTTGTTGAGTTCTGAATGCTTGCATGTTGGAGTGGATTTATTTTTATATTATATGGAAAATATTTTGATGCAAGGTCTAGCACCAGAGTCAGAGGTCTTGTCAGTCCCTCCAAACGCCCCGGGTGGATCACTTCTTAAGTCATCTGTTCTCATTTCCACAGGTTGTCGTGTCAACAAACATAGCCGAGACGTCCCTGACCATCGACGGTGTGGTGTTTGTAATTGATCCCGGATTTGCCAAGCAAAAGGTTAGCTTCCCTCTTCTCCCCACCACTCTTTATCTGCTGCGATCATCTGCGTCTGTTGCCTGAGAATCCCCAGATAAACACAGCAGTGCACACCTGACAGCGGCAAAGATGGAAAGTTATTTATCCCTCTGACATTTCCCCAGCCTGGTCATACACATGGCGCAAAAAGAGATTATATATGCACTATGGTGGATTGTGTGTATGTGGTGTTGTGCATTTTTTGTTAGCTGCTTGTATATATAATAGATTGTGGGTGTTAATATATGCTTAACTACCCAAAAAAGCGTAGTTTGAGCTTTTTTAATTTACCTGAAATTCGTCCTTCCCCTTTCCTATCAGGTGTATAACCCACGTATCAGAGTGGAATCCCTTTTGGTTACAGCCATCAGCAAGGCTTCAGCTCAGCAGAGAGCAGGTCGTGCTGGACGGACATGCCCAGGAAAGTGTTTCCGCCTTTACACAGAGAAAGCTTACAAGACAGAAATGCAGGTAAGAAACAAGGCAGTCTGAAAATGGTTAGAAATTGTGGTGTTTGATTCTCATATGCTTCAATGCCACAAGCACTTTGTATTCCCCCAAAGCAGCCCTCTAACTGGAAAAGCTCTCTATTATGCAATATGTGCTCTTAGAACTGCATGATTCCCAGTTCAGCTGAATTATAATTCCAAGAGCTTGGTGCTAAACCACACTGCCTCCGCCCTTCCTCATAACCTGTGTTAACGAAACAGCCACCTTGTAACAAATGAACCTATGGAGGCCCAGTTCTCCACTTTAACAGACTAATTCTTTCACGTCACGCTGAGTGGCAAAGGGAATTTTTTAAACAAGTTAAATAGCCCTTCAAATGCCCTAGACTCCCGGCCTCTGTTCAAGTTGACATATGAGCGACGCATGAGGAGATAATAAGCACCCTGACTAATTCATTTTGAATTGTTCCTTGGGTTTCTCTTGTACCTCTTACCTGGCACAGGACAACACGTATCCAGAGATTCTGAGGTCTAATCTGGGCTCTGTGGTGCTGCAGCTGAAGAAACTGGGTATTGATGACCTGGTGCACTTTGACTTCATGGACCCACCAGGTTAGTATGAAAAAAATACTAACCTATATTTTCCGCCATTCCTGCACTGGATTCAGATTGACTTCACACACACGAGAAAGATTCACGTGAAACACGTTTTGCCCATATTTTATTGTGGGAAAACTACTTGTGTGGTGTGCAGCATCAGATTGTGTTTTCAATTGTTACTGACTGACTTTTCATTAAAACTATGAAAGTTTGTTTGGCTGCACTGTAAACAGATACACCAGTTGCTCTTCTGTTGTATTTCTGAAACTGCATCTGCTGTTACCACCAGTGATTACGGGTGTCGCCGAAACCAACCATGAAGTCTGAAGGATTATAACTTATATATCAAATAATATTGAGATCTTGATTTTGATCAGTGCGGTCTGAATCAGTACAAATGCAGTTACAAACTGTTATAAAATCCACATTTATTTGAATCGTGGTTGTTTCATGTAAAATATTAAATCTGGTTTGGCGGTGTCCCATGGGAGCTTGGGAAACACGAATAAGCAAAGTTAAAATGATCCTGGGAGATGTCGAATACTGAATGTTTGGAGATTTGAGCATAAGTACTCTGACAGACATGAACTACACAGTAGTGTGATGCAATTTTTATGAGCAGTCTACTTTAAGTTTAGATTATTGCTGTTCAAAGTGAGAAAAGAGAGTGATATGTGGAGTTATTATTCTGGCTGATCAGTCAATTTATGTTTCTGTCTCTGTATTTCTTAGTTCTTGTACATCTGAATCATGCTGGATCTAAGCCAAAAAACAGACCTAGTCTCATCAAGTTATGGCATTCTTCAGGAGAGTGTGTGTTCCTACGTCTTCCCAAGGAGACCACCCCTCCTTTCCCTATCCATAACCCCCTCCCCGTTTTCTCACCATAATATAGTTTTCATCTCACCTCTGAGATTAAACCCATCTCTCCCCGTCCACTGTGGCAAACGCCATTTTGAGAATGAAATTGGTTACATCAATAGCAGCGCTATCACCTTAGCTATTGCCTTCCCTTTATATTCCTCCAGTGAAACGTGACTGACCTCCACCACCACCCCCACATTTCTCACAAAACGCACAAGGGTAAGCGTCAACATATGGGAATGGCCTTGTCTGCTGAGTCTAACTGGGAACAGTGAGGTGAAGGGAAAGGGGAGGATTACCTTTTTATATTTTTTTGATCCACTCATGGCAGAAGGTTTCTTCGAACTAGTTCCTGAGCACGCTGGAAGCTGGAGCTAGTTCTGTGCAGCGAATGAAGTCTGCTTTGTGTCTATGAGAGTTCCTGGACAGGAGCTTTATAACATCTAGTTACAGTGGATCAATTTTGATACGCTATGTCAAAGGCCCACTTCAGAGTAAATGGACAGGTCAGAGAAGTGTCTTTGGAGAGTCAAGAATCAAGAAATAGAGGATGAAACAATAAGTTTTGAGATTTTAAGGGTTTTTTTGATGGTTGAACTGCTTTTTTTAATCGGTTTTTGGCATGTTTCAAATCATAAATGGGGGGATAGGTGAACATTCATGTAATTGTCACAATCAAAACTCCCTGGTTTGAGGCTACAGTGCTTATTGTGGTAATGCTAGGCCAACATACATTTTGTATTGTTGTTTCTTGATGTTTAAATTTCAAGTCAGATGAATTTGAGTTTAGGTATTGTCTCCCTGATGATCAGCAATATCACCCCCAAAAGCCAGTGGCTTTTTTTATTTGAGCTTGTCCATACCCCAATGGGAACCTTGACTTTCCTGTTACTGTGAAATGCTCAAATATCTAGTTTATTTCTCTTTTTTCCCACCTCGCTCACTAAACACAGGAGCGACAGCGTGAACCAGCCAACCAAGTGGAAAATCCAAAAGAAATCAGTAGCGATTTACAGAAGGACAGGGTTGGGTGGGATTCATTTGCCTCGTGACATTTCCAAAGAAGTACCTTTCGAAGCCAATGTGGTTTAATGTACCTTTAGCCTTTCGTCTCATTGATTTGGCCCTTGCTTAATATATCAGATTCTTGTGTGTTGAGGCAGTCAATACTTACTTTCTGATGAGCCATATTGTGTATAGATTGAATTTCCACACTGGTTCATCATGCTAGCAGTACTTGGAAATCAGATTTTCACCTTTTGTTTAGCCCCACACAAGCCCATTGGTGTGGTAAGTAATGTGGCCAGCACTCACTTTGTGTAAAAAAAAAAAAAAAAAAAGTAGCTTTGATGCCCCAAATCAATATTTGTTAATCATAAAAAAATGCCTCCCTGCTGTTTGAAATTGAATTTTTTTGGGAGCACTTGAGAGAAATGAAAGAAACGAGCACTGCCGCCAGTGCTTGAAGCTAATTTTCAGTTAACATGCAACTGGTCATTAGGCTCCAGCTCTCGGGAGCCAAAGGTCAATAATTGCATCTGGAGGAAAAATCTTTTAACCAAACGGTGGAAGCCTTTTGTGTTGAAGCGTTAAGTAGAAAGTTCCCCTGTAATTGCATTAGTTGTTTAGGATTGCCCGAGTGGAGGATGAAAAATGAGCTCTGCAGTGATTACTTCTCAGCTAAGTTGCTGTCTAGCGTAACTCTGGCCATCACATACGGAGAGCCTTCTCATTTTGATTGACCTCGTGCTCCCTGCCACCCAAACCCACAAACTGTGGCTGTGTCTTTTCTTATCTCGCATTTGTCTTCTATTAAAGGTCCCAGCACAGCAGGTGTTCTATCAGCTTTTTTTCTTGGGCTTCCTCTTTTTTTCAAATTTGGTTGATCAGGTTGCAGATCTTTTCCACTACTGAGCCAACAATAACAGCTAAACTCTGCATGGCATAGAGTCTAATTTTCCCATATATTCCTTGGCTAAAAAGAAATGAGTTGCAATTGTTACATTTAAATTTTTGGTCTGAATGTTTTCCCACCATTTGGAAAATTATGTTTTGATATTTAGTTGCTTGAATGTGAAATTTGTACACTGCATATTCTGTCTAGATGGAGTACTCAGTTTAAAGAAAATCAAGATTCCTCAGTCTTGACGGCAATTTGATTTGATTGTGAAAGCACAAACAGGAAATGAGGCATTATTTCTATACTCGACCAGCCAAATTTTACGTAAATCTTTAATTTCACCCGCAAAGTGTGTCAGACCATCCTTGAAATAATTTGAATTGTTTGATCTAATGTTTAATGCGTAGACAAATGTATTATTTAGTGTGACTGAAGATTAGCATTACCTGACAGTGAAGGACAACCAAGTCGTAAAGCTGCACCCCTCCACTGTTCTGGACCACCAACCTAAACAGGGCTGCAACTGACAGAACTGATTTCACGATTGATTAATCTGCCGATTATTTTCTCGAATAATCGATTTAATTGATTTGTGTATAAGACATCAGTTGTTCATTATAATATCCCCGAGCCCAAGGTGACTTCTTCAAATGTCTAAAACTTAAAGATATTCAGTTAACAAAAAAAGCAGCAAATTGTCACATTTGAGCAGCTAAAATCAGAGAATGATTGGCATTTTGCTTGAAAAATGACTTAAAACTATTAATTGATTATCAAAATAGTTTTCTGTCCATTGACAGTAAATGTAAACATGCAGTACTACAACATTAATCAATCCTGATGTGTGAAAGGGCCCCAAATTGTTCTTCTCAAGTTTTGCTGTGATGAAGTTTTGCAAATTGTTCTATGAAAATCAATGTCATCTGTGTGTGTGTTTTGCCCATGGGCTTGGAACATTGTTAATGGCCCATCTCTCCCATTCTGTCTTCTCCAGCCCCAGAGACCCTGATGCGAGCCCTGGAGTTGCTGAACTGCCTGGCAGCTCTCAATGACGACGGTGACCTGACGGAGTTGGGCTCCATGATGGCAGAGTTCCCCCTGGACCCCCAGCTGGCCAAGATGGTCATCGCCAGCTGTGAATTCAACTGTTCAAACGAGGTCCTCTCCATCACTGCCATGTTGTCAGGTAATGCTTAGGGCTGGCCCACTGTGTGGGTCTAAGCTGCTACTCTTTCTATTTCCTGTGCCCATGGACCATTCCTCAGAAACGACCAATGAGTTTAAAGGAAATATACAGTGCAGCTTCTTTATCTTCTATCTTGTCCCTTAAATGTGTTATGTGTATGTGTCCCTTTAAAGTAGAAAAACCCCAGAAGTTGAAATCTACTTAGAATATGTGTAATGTATACCTACTGAACCTAACTACAAGGCAAGTAGACAATAAAGTCAGTGGTGTCAGCTATTATTTGTGAGGAAGGGGAAAAAACGTGTCTGTACAAAATGTATAGGTGTAGCTGGAGCAGCACCAGCATGGTACAGCAGTAATTGCACTTTAGGCTTGCCAAAGCAGAATGCTGCTCATTGAGATGAATCTTGACGCCTTTGAAGGGAGTGCGAGGGTCTTTGAGAGTGGGGAAATGGATTTAACTAGCTGTTTGGACGTGGTGTGCACTTAAAGCAGGTGTTTCAGGATGGCAGGTTTTTGCTGAGTTCATTAGAGTAAGCAGCGAAAATACACCTGAGAATGGTGCCACCACAGCAACCAACCATAAGGCTCAATAAACACAGCTTTTACCCCTTAAAGCCACAATCAAGCAGGTTTGATGTTAAACAATTCAGAGCAAGTTGAGAGAGGGTAGACAGCAGTCCTCTGGATAAACTCTACACCACTGTTTTATCTTGCTTCAGCATCAGGTCTATAAGATTGGATGCTTGTCTGGCCTGGGTGTCATATGTTTGCTATATCTTGTGTGAAGTAGCGCATCAGGACGGAGAAACCCATCCTTCTCCCCTTCTCTTTCACCCTCCTCCTTTCCCTTTTCACCATAAACACTTCACAATAGTGTGCCCTGTGAAGTGCTCTGTGCCTCTCTTGAGCTGAGGCCTTGTTCCTCTCTGTGGGATTTGCTTAACTTATCCCTATGGGCGGCTGTGTTGGGGCCTATACCAACCTTGTTTAGTCCCACAGTGCTTCGTCCGACCCACGGAGGCTAAGAAGGTGGCTGACGAGTCCAAGATGCGCTTTGCCCACATCGACGGAGACCACATGACGATGCTCAACGTCTACCACGCCTTTAAACAAAGTGAGTGTCCCTTTCATGCACGCTGGTTTCACTAAATAGTTTCAAGTTGTCTTTATTTGGCCTCAACCCTAAATTGCCCTCGTCTTGCACAGACCACGAGTCCACTCAGTGGTGCTATGACAATTTCGTCAACTACCGCTCGCTGATGTCAGCAGACAACGTACGCCAGCAGTTGTCCAGGATTATGGACCGCTTCAACCTGCCGCGGCGGAGCACTGAGTTTAGCAGCAGAGACTACTACACCAACATCCGCCGCGCGCTGGTCACTGGCTTCTTCATGCAGGTCAGTCACATCAGGGTTGTTTGCTCACAGAAGCATATTTTATTATTCTAAGTATGTAAGCAAGTGTTGAACTTGCTAACCATAGCTATTTAGTCTCCCATTACTTTGTTTTTAATGCCATACATCATTAAACATTTCTCTTTTTTCTTTTGGTCTGTTATTTGTGCAAATGCAGTCTTTATATCCAGCTCCACTGCTATTCTGATGCTCATTGAAATTTCCCCTTGTTGAGTTTGATCATTTGAAAAACAAGTGTTTTTGTGCATAACCTAGTACTGACTAAAAATGCAGCTGAGATGTTTATTGTAATGAATAACAGCCTTTAAAGTACACACACACACATGCACAAGGCTGTTTTGTTTTAAACACACAAAAAATGAAATCAAGTCAATTTGCTTCTCGCTCAAGGAAACAAATGGCATTTTGCAAGAAGCCATTTTCAGGGCTACCTGAAACAAGCAACCTGACAATTTCAATTATGGTGTTAATATTTAAATATTTGTCAACATTAACCTTTATCTTGGAGACAAATTTGCGGCTCGTGTTGGAGTTTTCACAGCATTTGAGATCATGTCTTTGTTGGGAAAGGCCTTTATTGAGACTGATTGCCTTGGTTAATCACAACAGCCACTGCAGCTTTATAGTATCTACAAAGTAGGGGGAAATCGCTCACTGCCCGGTTACAAACAAGTTTGTCTTCAATGTCAGGCTGCTTTTGTATCAAAATATTATTAATTTACTGATGAGATTTTGATTGGTCTGTAGAGTTAAATTACAGACAGAAATCAAATTAAGCACCAATAAAGGGCGATTGTGTGTTTGTTTTTTCTGTCTTTCTGCATGAACTGGATTTCAGAGTGTTTGTTCCTGGCAGTGACCCTCTTCTCTCTCTGTGGTGCGAACAGATCGCCCACCTGGAGCGCACCGGCCATTACCTGACAGTAAAGGACAACCAAGTCGTTCAGCTGCACCCCTCCACTGTGCTGGACCACAAGCCAGAGTGGGTGCTGTATAATGAGTTTGTGCTCACCACCAAGAATTACATTCGCACGTGCACTGACATCAAACCAGAGTGGTAAGTTTCAATTGTAGCTACATTTTTAATAGGAATGATGTGTTTTAAAGGTATTGTGTAATAAAAATCATTTAAAAATTCTAAGCATAAAAATCTTTTTACCCTTATATGTGAGTGAGTTATGAAAAAAATCTGGTTATTATATTTTGTAACCTTCACTAATGGATGAAGTAAATTTAATTTTTAATTTTTTTTTTACATGAACACTTCATTGTTATCAGAGATAAGTAGAGTGTTATCAGAGATCTGCACTCTACTGAGTGCACTCTTCTAGTCTGTGTCTGTAGTAGTCCAGTCTGATGTCTATGTGTGAAATACCCTGGATTTCTGCACACAATCACTTCCTAGTGTTGTTTATTTTTTGTTTTGTTTGTTTTTGCCAAAATAGCTTCAGAGATCAATTTTTCTTTTGAATTGCTTGTGTCCTTGCTTGTGTTAAGCATGTTGTGAGAGGAAATCTTCAATACATTTTGGTCTAATGAAATTGGGTACAAATCCTACACTGTTCACTCAGTATGAATATAAATACCCTAATGGGCAACACACACCGGCAGCGTATGACACACATCAACACCCACGGCTGTTGTTTTCTGTAGAAAACCTGAATACCGGTGGCATCTTGACGTACATTGTGGTGTCAGGACACACCGCTGTCCAATTTCTTACACTGTGTCTACACAGGAGGCGTAGAGTGAGCAGCAGCAGCTTCAGTGCTCCGTCCGTTTCCACCCAGGTTGCGTTCAGGCACAGTACTGAGTGTAGGTCACCCGCGTTTTGGCAGCGCTCAGAGCCTAATACAGAATAATTGTAATTACACCTGTAAAATGGAAGAAAATAGATTGGAAGCGTAAAAATACGATTTGTGTCATGTTCATGCACGTATAGTACAAGTTAAGCTGGATTGATTAAAATAGAAATGTATCTGCCCTGAGGACTGATGACTGATAAATGCGGCTGAAAAGCCTCCTGTGTAGACACGCCCTTAGCGTCATCATGCATCAGTGCTTCAGAAAAGCAGCTGTTTTATTACATTTTCTCCCCAGATCTGCAGAAATTGGTTACTTTTTCATTGTCTTTTTTGGCTTTTGCCTTTATTTGACAGTGTAGAGAGAGACAGGAAAAATGGGGAGGGAGATAAAGACAGGTATGACATGCAACAAAGGTCCCCCAGCTGGAATCGAACCATGTACATTGTGGTTATGTGATTCGAGCTTTAACTATTAGGCTTTAGGGGGAACCTAACTACTACTTTGTCATGTCCAGTCTGTACTACAGCATCAGTTACATGGTGCTATTTGACTTGGCCAATTAATTAAAGCTAAAAAAAAATCACTTATTAATATTAATAAAAAAAAATAATGTTGGCCTCACCAGTGTAGGCTTGTTTGCACACACTTGTACTGGATAAGCCTACTACCTGTGTTTCTCTTCCCCCTCTGTGACCTTGTACAATTAAGCATCAAATTTGTTGGGCTTGCACCGGTAGTCGCCGTCTGAATATGGAAGAACAGCATTCTCCCACAAGTAAACACTGAAGACAATTTTTGTGACTAATGTTTACTTGCTTTCTTTCCTAGGCTGGTGAAAATTGCCCCGCAGTACTATGAGATGAGTAACTTCCCCCAGTGTGAAGCAAAGAGACAGTTGGAGCGTATCATTGCAAAACTCTCATCCAAGGAATACAGTCAGTACTAAGAAGGTCTGCATGTGCTGCAAAGGCATCCTCGGTATCTGTACAAAGGAAAATCTGAACTCATTTGAGTGGTCTTTTGTTTTTTTTTCACCAACAACCTAATTTTAAATTCTATTTTTGTCTCACTGTGTTTAATGTGTTGTGATGATTGGTGAATTGTGTCCCGTTACCTTTTGAGGGCCATCTTGTGTCATTTTTTTGAAGCCAAGATGGTAAGCACTAGTAGAAATGGACTGTAAATGATTGGTTATCAGGAATTTAACTATTTCTGTTTGAAGCATGATGTAAATTTCAACATTCCAATTAAAAACATCCATACTAAGTCACAGCTCAGGATTCTTGGCTATTGTTTTGCTTCTTCTGCTGAAACGGCATCAGTCCATGGAGGGAAGCTTTTGATCAAATGTAATTTAAACTGTATTTTGATGCAAGCGTATTGTATCGGTATCTCATCATGGAGATATTAAAAGGGGCACTGTGGTCACACTTCCTGTCGCTGTTAAATAAAATGACTTTGTATTAAAACATTTTTATAGTGTCAGCATTAAAATAACTTAATCTTAATCTTTGCATAAACTTTTCACTTAACCCTTACTTAAACAAACGCACGCACTGAGCAATCACATTTTGACCTGCCAAATCCAGCTCATTTCCTGGCACTTCAGGGAAGTTAAATCTTCTTACTGGGATATTGATAGCTTCAGAAACAGTTGGAGGGAGGGAGAATGTTAATTACAAATGTTTCGGAACAAGATCAGTGTGAAATCCCTGCTGTGCTGGAGCCTGTTCTGGCTGTACTGCTTTGTGTCAGCGCCTCTTATGTGAAAGGTAAAGCTTGCAGTTGGGAGAAGCATGAATTCTAAGCACCGCAGTGATGTTAAAAAAAACAACAACAACAGAATAATGGTCAGTGACAACTTGAGTGTGTATTTAGTTTTACTATAGTCAAACCACAACTGGCTTGTCAGGTTAAACTGTAGCGTCCAACAACAAAATTGAATTCCTTAGCAACAAAGAAAGTTGGATGCGTTCTGACAAACTTTCCCGGGAAGCTTTCCCCTCTCATTCTGTAAGTCAACAACTTAAACGAGGCAAGCTACCCGTGAAGTTGATTAAGGGGGGTCGGGGCTATCCCTGAGCTCAGGTCAGAAGGCTCACGCACTTGGGGAGCATCCTGGTCCTACCATCCATAAGGAGTGATTACTGCTACTTGGCTGCTGGCAGTTAATAGTGTGTGTTAAGTCTTTACATTGTTTTTTTAACCATATAATCACTCCGCTTTTTCTTCTTCTTAAAGGTGCACTCCACCCATTTCACAGGTAATAATTTTCAATTTAGTAGTAGTATTTTCACATGAGCACATGCTGTGAGTACTACACAGCATGTGAAAACAACTGTATAATATCTTCTGTGGCGCTGGATGGGCTTTGTCAAGTCTTTTTCAAGAAAACAACTCAAGTGACATCATCTAGGTATTTTAGCTCAGACTTGGAGACTTGGTACATTTTTTTAACAGAAAGCCTGCATTACAAATTAAGGGCTTGGTGTTCCAAAAACTAGGGCATTCATGAAGCAGGATCTAACTAAAAATAGCAACGAGTTATGGCCTCTGCTGCTGATTTTTGACCATATTCTTTTATGAACCTGTCCCCAGGCCCTTCAACTTTAAAGAAGTACATTTTAAAAGGCAGCTGTGCCTCAAATTGTTATGTTTTAGAATTTTGTATGTGGCAAATTAATCTTAACTCAAAGTTTTACTTTCTAGCTTTTTTTTAAATGCATTTTATAGAATATACTTTTTGAAATGGGACTTACTTGGTACTAAGGCTGCAACTAACGCACATTTTTTTATTATTGATAAATCTGCCAATTATTTATACGATTAATCGATTAAAAGACACCTCCACCGATTTTACATAACAAGGTCTGTTTACAGGTCTTGGGGAATACTAATGCACATGTAGAAAAAAAAGTTGTATATAATCTTTTTGTGGCTCCAGAGGAAGCTGCGGGAAGTCTGATAAATTGCCTCAAGTGATGTCACTTGAGTCAGCGTCAGTTGCGGCTGAAGACTACAAGTTTGAAAATGAAAAATCTCGGGGTGTGGCGTTAGAAAGAAGTGACTATACCAGACCTCTGTAGCCCGCTCCTCATCTCTACTTGAGGCTAATAGCTCGAAGCTATATTAGCCGCTACTAGCATAACACACCCAAATCTCTGACTGAACTGTCTGTGGTCAGGTTGCATTGTGGGTAATGTAGATGCCAGGTTTTGACGAAGAAAAATGCATGGAAGAAAAAAGACGATATATCTGGTTCTTCTGCATCGATTATGATCATTTTTTTAAAAGAAATTTCAGTTGTCTTGTTTTGTCAACCAGCAGTCCAAAACAAGATATTCCGTTTACTGTCATGTAAGACAAAGAAAAAAAACAAGAAAATCTTCACATTTGATTTGGCATTTTTGCTTGAAAAATGACTAAGACAATTAATTCGGTATCAAAATAGTTGTCAATTAATTGTCGATCGATTAATCGACTCATTGTCTCAGCTCTACTCGTTACATCTCCTGGTGGATTCCGTGTGGAAGAGTTGGAGGCACGATAAAGCAATATTCTTTTATCAGCTAAGTCTGAACTGTACCTTGTCTGGAAGCAGTGGCAAATGCAAATCAAAGACCCCATTTTGTTTCCACAAATCTCTTGCATCACCTTTTAAAAAGCAATTTATTTAACTGCTTCTAATCCAGATTTCTTTCTATTCAGGTACACAGTAGCCTTTATGATAGCATAACCATGCTTTCCTCTGTTCTGCATCTCAACTTTACATCAATTGTAAGGGAATATACATAATATTGACCTGAGGATAGAGGCAGAAATGAACCAGTAAGCATTTTTCACAATCTCCATAGTGTCTGGAAGTAGGCAGGCAGAGATACTAGACCTGCTAAGGGAGTTTTAAATTAAGCCCGCAGATTGTGTAATATGCTAAGTCAGGAAATTAGCATGTGTGCTTTAATATTTTTGGACTGTTGGGAGACAAGTTTTTAAGTGGATGGCCTTTTGCTTGGGAACGTACACAGAACCACAAAATGGTGCCAGAGAGATTAGCCTCTCTCCAAAGTGAAGCCAATAGAAAACCCATTAGTTTGAGCTGATCTGGAAATTATATGGAATTGATCCTGAGGTAAGGACCGTTTTTCATGCTCAATACTTCCCATTGATTCACACTGCCATAATTACAAATGAAAATCATTATGTCTCCAAGTTGTATTTTGTTAGTGTCTGATATGAGGGTACTCGACGATTGCATGCAATCATACAGTACCTCCGTAGTGGCTCTATGTTCTTACATAGGAATCCATAGATATTATTAAAACTTGAATTCTGACAGAGTTGGAATGAGATTTGTAGTTTACCTTTTGTTCAGCTACTGAAAAGTGTCTTTGTGGGCAAGGATATACTGTACATTTCCTCGCACAGCTGTTCTTAACATACCCCTCCTTGCACCCTGTGCTGATGTCAGAGGCCATATTATGTGGCTCTTTGACAGTAACTCACCAAAAGTAGCAAACACAAACAAACACCACACAGGTATTGTTCAGAGTGTGCTACAGCTCAATCTCCTACCACCCACAGAGCCCTGGATGGTGCCTCATCATCATTTGAGACCGTGGGTAGGGAAGTTTATTGCAGAACACCTCAGCGTTTCAGGAAATCCATCCCCACAACCCAGTCCTCCTCCCATCCCACGCCGGTCCTTTCCGCCACCAATCGGAGCCGAGACAGGTGTCTTATCTCCATCACACAGCACAAGCACAGCCAATCTTCCAGGAAGATGGCGACTGGAATGTGACAAATCCATCTGTCCTGGTTTGAATTTGTATGCTAATTTGAAGTAATAGCCCCTCTGGTGACAGTGCAAGGGAACAATTCAATCATGCCATCTATGACAGTTGCTTTCCAGCCTTCTCTGTGATATGGGAGTATATGCACGTACTGCCGGGTTAGGCTTGATAAATTGGTTATGTAGGGGAGATGTGGCATGTAGACTGCATGTTTAAAATGGGCTGCCAGTTTGAAATGAATCTACTACTGAAGGCACCTGTGCAGAAATGTGCAGCCACTACCTGTAGGAAGAGGGGCAAACAACATTTGATTTGACCTCATTTATTTCCACACAACGCTGCCGGATTGGTAGCTGTCCTGCACTTTCACCCAATTTCACTGCCGCAGCCTTCATGAGAAATGTGCGAATGATAGAAATATCCCCACATAAAATCACAGTAACACAATTGTTACATTGTCACACTGAATTATCTCAGGCTGTTGATTTGACTCCGTGAAAAGCTTTCATGTGTCACTGGGAGGAAGAAGAAACAGATAGAGGAAGCTCACTGAAGATACAGGCACAAGTGTACGAACAAGCTGAGCTGTGTCATATATTCAGAAAGGAGCCGATTTGTGATTTCTCTTGTGCCTTGGTGCTCCACTGCACTGTGCAAATGTATGGCACTCCATAATCTTTAAATTAATCTACAGCACAGGACAGATTATGGTTGATGGTGACAGATAAAGCTAAAGAAACAAACCGCTCTTCATCTTGCTTGCATCATTCTTTTTCTTTACATCCAGATCAGGGCCTGCTTTCTTTCAAGGCACTGAGTTGGTTTACCCCCCCCCATAATGCATTTCCATTAAAATATGCAACACAATAATCAAAAAGTGTAAAATCACTCAGACCTGCAATTGTCACAGAAAGCTGAACGCGAAATCCTTTATTTTGTTACTATTCAATGGAATAGCAATTTAATGTATTTTATTCCATAATTTGCAGAATTTACACTGCTAACAAGCCTTGTGAGAATTAATTAGATGAAATCTGTAGGCTCTGTTATGGCCAATCACCGTGGAGGACATTCACTGTCATTTTCTGTCTTTCTATACTCTCACCACTGCAGTGAATTCTTGACAATTTCTCCAGGAAAAGAAAATGCACAGCACTGTGCCAATTGACCACACTTCAAACGGGTGCAGATCATGCGTGGCAAACGCGTCTGATCAAACAAGGAGGCCGGCAAAGGAAACTGATGAACAAAAGGCCTGTCTAACTGCACGGGTCTCACATCACAATAAATAGTGTGCTAAAAGACAGCTCTCCAAATGAGCTCTGCTGGTAAGCTACAGTTTGCAGCGAATTGAAAGATTTTCTGTGCTAAGCATGGCTGCACGTGGATAACACATTCTGGAGTACAATATGGTACTGGTTTTGTTCTGACAGAAGAAGGTTTTCTACAGTGCTTCACAATTATTCTAAAGGTTAACATACTGTACTTAAACTCCTAGTTTTTGTCTAAAGCTGTATGAATATAAATTAACTTTAATCAGGCAGGCTTTTCATTTAAATCCATCATAATGTGCTTGATTAAAACTCGTAGCAGTCTATGAGACTAATAAAACAATTCAAATGCAATCAATCGCTACATTCAAGGCAAAATTTAAAAGACAAATGTTGACATGTTGCAAAAAAGTTACTTTGTCACTACATGTTACATGATGCTATCGGCCTACACTAATCTGTGTCATGCATGAGCCCCATCATTACAAATGAAGGGTCCATAATGTCATGCTTTAGTAGGTTTATGTGCAGGGACACTCCCTGCCCCTCATTCCATACTGTAGATGTGCTGCACAGCTCCAGGGAGACTGAAGTGTAAAAGATGAGAAAGCTTTGTGCAAGGTACTGCAACGGCATTGTAGTAATATAAGGGCAATTTTATACTAATAAGTATAAATCTAGTGAATTAAGGTGTTTGGTATGAAGATTTTTGCAACTAGACCTTTTGAATTAGCTTTGCATTGAACACATTGATTTTTCATCATGTGTGTTGACATGTAGATAGTCCAAAACCAGGTGCAGTTGAACTCTTGATTCAACTGTAGACTGCACAGTATTTACACTAGACATGTGAGATCATGTGATTGATACTTTGTAATGTAGGTCATCACTTTATCTGAATTTTTCAGGTCACCTCACCCAGATTTGTGTCTCTAAAAATGGTGCTTATTTTACTCTGAGACTGAAGAATGCAATTAAGCCTATTTTTTACCCCCTTTTTTTTCTACAATGAGAATTATCCAACACCAGGATTAGACAGTTTCATCTTCTATTCTGTCTATTGCAAGTCACAGTTCTCTCAAAAGCAGAACTCTCCAAAAACAAAATGTGTGCAGAACTTAATGACATTTTTTTTTTAATCACAAAAAGAAGCCAATTGGGTGGCACTTTCAAGTATTTCAGACTGACAGTGAATGGACGTAGACATACAGTACATACACAGAGAACCTCTCCACCAGTTTCTTCAACCCAGTGAAAGTCTTCCTCCAGATGGGACACCTCTGTCCTTTTCAAATGTGGACAGACAGCTCCCTCTATTATAGCACTGGTTGTCCTGGTACTAATGCTTTTCTATCCCAGCAGCTACTTTACTGCATTCACCTGGTGGCTCCGATGTAAATCAGCCTCCTGAAGGCTGCATGGCTACAATAAAACCAGCAGGGCTCGTCTGTTGAAGCTGCATTAAAGCCTCAGTATCATGGAAGCAACACTCTGAGGGACTATATGGCACCATTAACCAACTGCACATTGAACACAAAGGTGGTCAGCAAACCTTTAGTCAGGTACATTTATGCAGTTGGTATACTGCACTGACATGTCAAAAGTATTATAATGTATGATATTACTGACCTTTGCACTTTACAGGTTAACATTCAGCTGCCACTAATTTATTTGCTCGCTGTGCTTTGTATTGTTCTATTTCAGTGGGACCTGATTTGGGAATAACCTCTGGCTATATGTATCTCTGGTCCAATGGGCTGTGTTATATTTTGTGCGGTCAAATAATGTAGGTAAGTAAAGTGAGAAGAAAATGAGGTACAAATGGTTCTAAAAGGGGTTAGAAGTGATAGGATGTTTTAGCATACGTCTTCCAAGAATTACAGGTCTAATATTTTAACTTTAATTTCAGTATTTCATCTTAATTAAATGGCCTGCGCACTCACCCAGGTTTTCACTTATTCTGGTTTTCACTTATTCTGTCTGATGAGACCTCTGCTCAGGCTGAAGCTAGGCAGAGCTATGCGGGGAACTGCATGATGTCGTCTCTCTATACTAATAGTACGAATGATAAAGGTGTTGCCTCACAATAACAGGTGCAACAAAACTAACAGGAGAGTGAGGAAGATGTCAATCAAAAACAGTGTGCATGCCCACACAGTCCTGAGAAGATGTCTAATCAAACACCTGTGTGGGTGTACCATGGGTGTGCAGGGACTTCAGTCGAATAGAATAGAATAGAATGCTTCTTCATTTTGCATTTCTTCTTTTACATTTTAAAAATGAGTTAAACTTAGACTGAAGATGTTGTCATTAGGAGGAGACACATCAATGAAGATTTTAGTCGTTAGATATGTTAGATAGGACAGACTTTTTGACTTGCCATAGCAGGAAAAGCAAAGGTGTAAATAACGATGGCTCCATTCCATTTAGGTGTCCCAGTAAGCCAGTCAATGAGCAACCATGCACAACTCCAGCGCCTGTCAACTGGATCAATTAAATGGAAAGCAGCTATAACTAATGTTATTAATTACACTTGTGCCTTTTCTGTTATGACATGTGAAAATGTTTGCTGAAAAAGACTGGAATTAAGCTATGAATTGAGCTTTTTTTAAATTTGTATTTGTTACTTTCAAATAAACATTAGAACATTTAAAAGTAAAGTGCTTCAGTGTCCCTTGGTGTCTTATTCCTGTGACACAAATCATTTGTTATTTCTGAGCTGATTGTTTTGCATGTTGTCGTCCATTTTTGGTTGACCCCAGCATAGTTTTTATGTCTGAATGTGATATCACCCGTTGTCTGTGCTGGTCTGCGGTGACAAACACACCTTTCCCACCAGCTTGTGCAAAGTTTGATTCAGTAAGTATATTCATCATCAGGAAAATGTATTTGCTACACACGTTTTTATAACATAATTTTTTATTTTTGGGCTCGGGTAGGAAGTCAGTCCAAATTAAAAGTCCAAATGAAGTCACGAGTCATTGGTGTTAAAGTCAAAGAAAAGTTGAAGTCTTTCTTATTTTGTAAGGTCAAGTCTATAGTAATCAGACTTATTTAACTTGAGTCCAAGTCACTCAAGCCCAGGCGCCTTAAAGTGCCCTAAAAGGTTTCCCACAATGAAACAAAACTAGTATTCATAGCATGTAGCCTACACAATGGGTTGCTAGAAATCCCACAATGCATTGCTGCGCATTTGATAGATGCGTAAACAGAGACGGTTTAGAAGGGAGACGGCTCACTTGAGAGCCATTTCCTGTATCTGTGTCACATGGGTTTAGCCACTGCCCCGCCCAGACGAGAAAGGTCCAATCTAGAGTGATTGTTTGTCCATTCTGAGCTACTATGGTGGTACAACATGGCTGCCTCCGTGGAAGGGGACCCGCTCCCTCTGTAGATAAAAGCGGCTTATTCTAAGGTAACAAAAACACAATGATTCTTATTTTCAGGTGATTATACACTCATGAAAACATACTTATAAATATTATAGTCCATTTCTGCCAGTAGCTCCTCCTAAATGTTACACACTGGACCTTTAAATGTGTCCAAAATGTTAATGTAAGACTGAGTGAAGTGATTTCAGACTAGCCCAGGAAGGCTCTTTTTAATTGTAGCCATTGAAGGCTAATTGCAGCTGGTGAATTGAATTAACAGAAAACCAGCTAGCTTATTTTGTTCAGGAGGACCAGAACTACAGACAAATAATAATCACAAGAATCCTTCTAACATCCTGTCATTTAACTATGGAGTGAAATTAAAGTATTCTTCACCATGTTGGGGGCACTCTTGAGCCTGCAGCTGACACCTATAGGCGGTCCGCGGACCCCACTTTGGGAACCATCGCCCTCGAAAAGCATCCCACTCGGTTTTTTGGGAGAAGCCGCCCACGTGACAGGGGAAGCAGCAGCCAGAAACACCGCCGCTGTTAGTTTGATAGCATCCACGGCGCCGGGACGGAGAAGCAAGCGGGGCAGAGAGACACGCAGCGAAAGAGACACTCGTCGAGGAAAGACAAATAAAAGACAAAATCTTCCGTTTGCAACATAACAACTCCGCAGACTCCTCGAACCGAGACGACAGGCACACACCATGGACGGTTATGCCCGGACCGAAGATGAGCTGTTCTCCTCCTGCCTCCTGAACCTCACCTGGGAGAATTGCTACGAGCAGGTAGGACACGGCTCTCTCCAACACAACGGTATCACTTCCGGCAAAAATTAGCCTGACTGTTTTCTATAATGAACATACTGTGTTTAATAATAGTCAAAGAAGTTGTAAAGGATACCCCGAGTGAGTCAGCACATGAGGTGAGAGCAGGTAGCAACTTCACAAAACTTAATTTTCGTTTAATTGATGAACAAGAGGGTCCCGAGTCCCCCTCCTCAGCCTGCTCTTGTATGTTACTAGCAGGTCTGGTCCCAGACTTTCGCTGCTTGACATTAGTTGTAATTAAATGGAAAAGCAGCCGACTAAGCGCCCCAGTGTCTCCAAACTACTTTTCTGAAAGGTTGCCTTCCCGAACTTCCACAGCTCTCTGTAAGGGCTCAAACATCCTGCACTTGAAATCAATAATGAATTAACCTAGTAGACAAAATAAATCTTGTGCCAGGAATTCGATAAATAAATAAGAGGCGAACACAAACTTAGCATTCCTTTGAAGTAAGTGAGATGCGTCATCTTCAGTAGCCTATTATTGTGGACTGAGTGGTGCTTTTCATGTAGACATCATAAGACTAAAGCTCTTTCATATCCCTTTGTCCCGAGACCCATGGGTTGCCAGGTAGGCGTTAAAATACTGCAAACTTGGATTGGACTGAGTTGCTTGATGAGAATAGACTTGATGCTGAACACTTTGATCCTTGAGTGTTGGGCCTGTTCTCACACAGCAGCAGAGCAGCAGTGGTGTCTGTTTGGGAGATAATTACCTAATTCCTCCCTCTTCCCTCAAGCTTAATCAGTTCTGCCTTTAAAATACACTTATCGTGCTGTATGAAATCCCTCTTAATTCTCACATTCTAATTTGTGTGAGGCTAAAGTCATCTGCCACAAGAATGCCAATGAAATCGTTCTCTATGCATGCTAAGAGGGCTCCCAGCTATTTAGCAATTTATGCTCAATGATTGATGCCAAAATATTTGTACAGTGATTTTTATGGTAATTTACTTGAAAGCCATGAGAGCTCAGGATATATATACAGGATATTTATTTCGCTGTTATCAGTATCCAGGTTGCAATACAGTGATGGAGGACATTTAAACAATAAATCTCCCTTGGTTTAGTGGACTACCATTTTGAATTACAAGTAATCACAAATTAAAGAGGATTAGGCTCTTAAAGCCTGAGCTTGCGATTGGCTGTGCTAAGAGTCATACTGTAACAGTTATTTAGGCACAGGGAACAAAAGCCACCCCAAACACTATTCATAATTGCAAAGTCATTGTGAATGGCATTTTAAATGTGCAACAATTAAGCCTCAGCAGTTTCTGCTGCTAAATGGATTTTGGCACATCAATTGGGAGCGGCACATTTACAAATTTAAGGCACTTAAATCCACAATGAGGAATTGACCAAGCAACGTAGATTTTATCCCTTGCGTTCAACTCTAAATAACAGTCCATAACTTTTCTTCATGGTTCTTTAAATGTGTGAAAGTGTGCCTTTTAAGTTAACTGAAAATACGATAGCATGTTATACATTTCTGGAATGCTGACACAATTAGTCCAATGATTTTAATCAAGTCATCATTTAAGTCATTTGACAAGCAAACATTGGCTTGTTCCATCTTCTCAAATGTGAGTATTTGCTGCTTTTCTCAGTTATATATCACTGTAAATGGAATATCTTCAGACAAAGCAAGCAGTTTGAATTCAATTAAACTGTACTGTCATTATACTTGTGAACAACGAAGCATAGTCTTGTCATTCCCAGATCATGCAACTTGCTAAAAATAATTTAAAAAAATAAATTTTAACATATGTCTTGAGGTTCTGAGGAACTGTGATAACCATATTTAATAGACTAAATGATTAATAGAAGACATAATCGTTGGATTAATGGATAATGGAAATGATCGTTAGTTGCAGGCAGACCTGCATTTCTGTGGATAGTTTAAAAGACAATCCTGGTCTCCCTAAAAAGCTTGCATGTAATCTCCTAAACTCAGTTTGTCCACACTCTTCCCCTTAAAATCCTTCCTGGTTTAAAAAAATAAATAAAAAAGTGAACCTTCTGAAAGCAGGTCATCTGCTCGGCCAGCATGTTGTTAGCCATGCACATATCCTCCCTCGCCCTCCCTACGGCGGGTGGGTAAATAAATAAATAAGGAAGTAAAGGGAAATGTTGACACAGCCTGTCCTTGTGGCCAGATTCTCCACTCATGCTTGAGCACTGGGTAAAGGCCCTGCATTATTCAGCCTAAGACACAGAGATGAGGGGAAAAACTGTGGAAAAGCTGGGTCTTGCTGCAGGAATGTGTGTGTGTGTGTGTGTGTGTGTGTGTGTGTGTTTTGGGTCAAGCGCCTCCACTTTTGAAAGAGCAGACATGGGGATAGCTGAAATACACAGGGTGGGGAAGATGATGTCTTTCGCTTAATTATCAAATGAACTCATTGCCTCCCACTTTACTCCATCTCTCTCTCTTTCTTTTTCTGCTCTGAATCTCAACCCCCCCCCCCCCCCCGTCAGGCTTCTTGAGGACTGCTGTCCATGGTGCTGAAAGTTTCATCACACATTTTGTGCATGTCTTTTTAGAATTCCAGGCTCCAATCCCTGCTCCGGCCCTCGTCGCTCTTCAAAAGCAATGTATTCAGTTTGTCTCGACAAAAAGCGTGCCAGCACTTGGCAGTCCAGCTCAAAAGGGTGAAGCCTATCATTCAAGACGTTTCAAAAAAGCTGCAGGTAACACAGCGTTCTCTCAGAAGCAGTAAGGACTAATGCAGGGTTTTTTTATGTGTCTGCTTCTGCCTACAGCATGTTTCATCACAGCAAGGCTCAAGTTACGTTACGACCCACTCAGTGGCTTTGTTAAATGAAAGCTCCTTTGTGTGTGCTCTTATTTACAGTATTAGATTCATGCAAGTCACTTCTTCTTCTGTGTAATGAGTCAGTAGCCCGAATAGTTTTAGTGGAGGCACACGTTACACACATGAAAGGGATAAAACTTTGGTAGTTTTTTGGATTAGTATGTAACTTGTGTTTCTCTTCAGATCACAGACTAGGGCGGCTGTGGCTTAGAGTGGTAGAGCCGGTCGTCCACCAATCAGAAGGTCGGCGGTTCGAGCCCGGCTCTTGCAAGACACTGAACCCCAAATTGCTCCAGAGGGCTGTGCCTTCGGTGTGTGAATGCGTGTGAATTATTAGTTAGTTTCTTTTGACTGATGAGCAGTTAGCATCTGCCATCAGTGTATGTAGCGTGAAGTGCTTTGACTGGTCGGAAGACTAGAACGGCGCTATACAAGTACAGTCCATTTACTCAGCGGTGCGGTGGATTCTGTTGTTGATATTGTTTGAGTTTAGAACAATGTGCTCCATGTTGATTGACAAGAGATTGAAGTAAAATTGTATATTTTCAGTGTTGGTGGATTTTGTCCTTTTTATCCTCTGCCTCACAAAAAAATTGTCATATTTTCATAATTGATTCATTGTTTTTCAAGCAAAAAACTGCAGATTTTCTCTATTTTATATCATTGTGAATTGAAAATCATTGGCTTTTGGACTGTTGGTTGGCAAAAACAAGACATTTGAAGACGCCACCTTGGACTCTGAGAAACTTGTTGGCATCGTCACTATTTTCTGATGTTTTAGACGATTAATCAATTAATAAAAAAAATAATAATTGACAGATTAATCGATAGTGAAAATTAATTGAAGCTCCACTCACACACACCACTGAAGAGACTCTGGTTCAGTTCCCGTGGTGCCACTTCAGTGCTGCCACTGGTTTGGTCGTGTGCCACTTCAAACACAACTGGCAGTGGGAAGCCGTTGAGGGATCATGATGTTGTTTTTGCATTAGCCACTCTTACTGGTTGGTCAGGGTGCCTTTTGTCACAAAGCTTCTGGTGCAACACGAAGGCGTGTCTGACATAATTCACTATTCACACTATTTAGTTATTTAGTGAGTCTGTTGTTGAGTTGACCCAAGTGACTAGTGACAGTCATGACACCCTATATAGCAGATCAAATGATCACAAGTGCTATGAAGTGGCACAAGTGAGTATGATTTGAGAAATGTCATTGTTGACATATGAAAAAGTCTATTCCATATATGGTAAATAGAGAAGCAGGGATCGATTGTGGATTGAGTTAGCCCATGTGTATCAGCAGAGACTCATGGCTGTCTCCCAAAGATGCGTGCTAGCAGTGATAAGGACTGCGGTATGAGCTGAACTGGCCATTCCAAATTAGGATTAAAATGGAGCAATGCAGAAAGTACTTCAGGCAAAACTTGAAAAAAGCTTTATTACCTGTTCCAGGTTCCAGAAACTCACTTACTTTTTGCCATGGTTTCAGTCCATGATGGATGTGCTCTGTGTACCTAGAACTACTCCCACCTCTTACAACTACCCCCAAAGGAGTATGTCTAATTTCCATGTTGGCACATCTTTTTTTTTTAATCAACAAGTGTGTGCCCGCTGAACACCTTGCTTTTGATAGCAACCCACAGGAGCAGGGCCTGTCGGCAGTTTAATGAGAAGCTTGTTGTTCCCCAGCAACATATTGCCAAGATATGGATGGGTAATTATCTAATCAAGACTTTGTGAAAGTGCCGCCACTTACTCACTGCTGACCTGCTAACCGTCTGCCAGAGTTTTTGTTGAAAGATGTTTACATACTCAAAATTTATCATATAGCTACATTTTGGCACTTTGGCACTCAGGGGTAGGTTATTGTTTGAAGGTTTACATGGGTACTGATTCAGAGGACCATGTCTTATATCATATGTACACAGAAATAAAAAGGAAGTAAAATTTATATAGAAGATGAAGCTTTAGTCTCCAAAGCAAGTGTTTTGAGCTTACTGTTGCTTAGTGGGGATGGACAGTGGGGTTCTATCAAGCAATATGAATTTAACAGACACAGTTTTTAAATAATTTAAACAGCAACATGGCACTCGGTACTTATTTATATACTGACATGCCAATGCCCAAGTGCGATGCTATCCTCAGTTGTAGCTGTTCTGTCTCCATGGTCATTTTTAAAGATTTAACAGTGCAGTTGGAGCACAAAGGAGAAGAGATGGGCACATCATAAACATATACTGTATGTACCCAAAGCACACTTCATTTCAATTCCAAAGGGAGATGTGAGCCACAAGAGGGAGCAACATGCTTTGATTTCCTGTGGAACTATAACATTAGTCATGTCATTAGTTAAACCTGATGTAAAGACTTTCAACAGGAGAAGCCTTTTTAGTGCACCATCATGGCCAAATATGTACTATATTAGTATTAGTTAGATAGAAAAGAAAAGAGAGATAGAAAAAAAAATAGTGTTGATACACTTTAATGGAATATCTTTCAGCTTCATTTTCAGTCTTTATCATGTCCCTGTGAGGTGCTTTTTTTCATAGATAAAATAATGTAATCACAATATTAGTTTCCAGAGATATTAATCTTGTTTTCTATCCTTCTCGCACTGTGCTGTCTGAATCAACATCATAGCAGAGGGAGTGAAGGCACTCCAGACTACATTCTTTGATTATGTGTGGGAAAATGTCTTCCTCACCATTGACAATCTGTTGATACCTTGCAAAATCTGAGATGAAAGGAAATGCAGCTTAGACTGTGAAAAATCCTTGCCTTCTCACCGGGAGGTAAAAGTACTCTCACAAACATTGAATTGTACATCTGAAGTGTTATCAATTCCACCTGAAACGGAGGGCCCCGGTGGCAGAGCTGAACCCCTGCGCTTTTGATCGCGCCAGCAATGCCTGTAAACAAGTATTTTCCCATCTCCCTCTCTGTCTGTTTCTCTCCCTTCTCTCTCTCTCTCTCTCTCTTCCTCCCCCACCAAGGTGTCTAGAGGGGGAGGTTCCTTTGATTATCTCCGCTGTGGATTAATTGCTTTTCTTAACCTCTGCACAGACGTGCTCCTACACCGCCCCGGAGCCTGCCGCACGCGCCCAGATGGACCCCTGCCAGGAGAAAAACAAACCACACCATGCCTCTATCTCCCCACCTTCTCTCAATTACTGACCTTCATCCTTTCATTTCGCCTTGGATGTTATCATCGGCATTATCAGTGTATTTACTTTGTTTGTTTAGCTAGTTACTTGGCGCACTGCAGCATTCTTAGCTATATTTGAAGGAAGACTGAGCATGTGTGAGAGGTGTATTAATTTCTGGGAAGAGTTACAGCAGTGGATGAGATGAGTGTGTGTTGTCAGGTAAATGTATTGTGTGTCATAAAGTGTTTGTGGGTCCTCAAGTGAGAACTGTCCTTATTCCATGATTAAGTAGATTTTGGCCTTGAGTTGTGCTGGCCAAGCAGTTTCACTCACGTATTTTGTTCAACACTGAGTGCTCTTTTCCATCTCACTTGCCTTTGAGACATGCACGTGCATCACATCTCTGCTGTCCCAGCCCCTGCCTGTCATATAGCAATAGCCTGCCTCCTTCAGACCCTGGCCTTTTTTTCCTTTTCTTTAGGACATCCTGAAAATGCATACATGGGCCGTCTCAATGATTTATGTACTACATCTCACATGCAGACCACCTAGAGTACCTTCACAGTTGGGACAACACTGCGCTAAAATGTTCTCAGGACAGAGTTTGATTGCCACAGGAATAAAGAAAAAGTTTTAATCAATTTCTTTTCTGTTGGTGCTCACTGAGAGTTACATATTTAGATGTGAAGAAGTTTATTTCATTGCCTAGAGCTGTTGGCAGAAAAGTGTTGGAATATAACCTTTCGTAATCCTTAACTCAGACTTTTTGGTCTTGGTCTCTCTCCAGTTCATCTTTTTTTTTATCTCAATAAGTGAATCCAGACAAACTTCTTATAACTTAAATTTTACATGACTGTTTATGACATTACTGTAAGTGGCTTTAGGTATTTTTCTTTTTTTGGGGGGGGGAGTGTAGCCTAATTGGTTCAGGTGTTTGATACAGAGAGCACTGTGGGGCTCCAGTCTAACAGAGATGAGACGGCCCACACATACTCACTCGCACGCACACACACACACACACACACACACACACAAATGCAAAATCTGCATGTGAGACCTGAACAGACGCATAATGTGTACACTGACTCACTCATTCACTCACTAACAGGCTAGACTCCCTGGACTGTATGGTACGGTGTGGTGTTGCTGATTTTCCCCATCAGCAGAAAGCCGGGATGAGCTGAGCTAATTGAGCTGGGAGGCCCGGCGGGGGAACGGGGCCCCTTCATGCACCGGCTCGTCACTTCCTTTCTTTATCCATCCACCGCTGTGTCTGTAGTCCCATATCTCCAAACCACTCTGTGCTACACAAAAGAAAAGTATATTAATGCATGATTCAATGTTTCAATAATGCCAGATACATACTGACATGATCTAAAATAGCATTTAAATGCATTGCTAGTTCCACACTTAATGGTTAATGATAGTGGTGCTCTATATTGCTATTGAACCCTATAGTACCATTTTGAATTATTTCTGTATTAAACCTCAATACAATAAACTAATAAAACTAAGCTTAACATGATCCCCAAGCTGAGAGGCAATTGTTTTTTAGTTCTGTGCTACACGTAAACAGAATTGGACAAAATGCATTGCCTGCATCACAGCAGACTAGCCGACAACAAAAGCAGATTACCTGTTCTATTTGAGGGATATTAAGATGTTACATGCCATTCAATGGGCCCTGGGAGGCCCGTCATAAAAGCCACAGCAAGCTGTTGAGACGGAGACTCAGAGTTGTTTCTATCTTTTAGCCGCACTTGGGGACTGATTATGGTCAAGCAAACGGCCTTTACCTGGAAAGTCACTTTCACTTTCTCGTCCACCATTTGTTAGTATGGCTAATGTCTCATTAAGTCTCTCATAGGGGAAATAATGTGCTCTTTGGGTGAAGGTTAGGCTCTCAGCTTATCATGAGACAAAAGAGAGACTGATTATCGCAGCACAGGCGTGGCTTAGCCTGTGTCTTTCACAACAAGTCCTATTTGTGTTACTGCCAGAGCTGCTTCATTACCCATAATCTATTAGCCCTCCCTCCACCTCCCCCAAATAAAAGTTAAAACATTTGGGCTAAATGATGAATGCTTGATCACTTTTGCGTGGTGTTCTACGGAAAGGAGTGGACGGAAAGGAGGTGGGGGGTAAATTTTACATTATCAAGGAGATAATTACAAAGCAATCATAAGCTGTTTCCAGTAAAGTGGTAAACAAGCCAAGGGCTTGTGCTCTTTCCCCAAGAATAATTAAATGTCGCTTTGCTTTCTATGCATCAGTGTCCTTTCCTCCACTCCGTGGCCACCTCTTGGCATAATAAAGCTGGCTGAATTTTACCATAGGGGAGGGGTCCTTCACTCACAAGTGATTTGGCATTTTCTGGACCTTTTTCTGTCTTGTATCTTCTCATGGATTTATAGAAAACTAATCATCTTGAATTTGTAGTTTGCAGTTCTCTGCTTTTCCATTTTCATCTGTTATTTTCCTGGTGCCAACTGACAATTCTGAACAGCTGCGAAATGCTGTGTCACAAAGCGGGAAGGTTTCCAAACTACTACTCCTCCACGTCTTTGCCTTTTAATGCCTGAGTAATAAGTTCATTCATTGATTGGTCTAGACTTGAGAGAATGGCGACTTGTTGGCGGAGGTGTAGGAATATTAGATGAGAAGCCTCTTCATTTGGCTGAATTCTCAGCCATAAAAATTCCAATCAACTTTTACTTCAAGTGACAGTAAAAAAAGATATTTATATGCAGCATGCATTTCTGCCAGGACTCAATTCTAAAATACAGCGCAAATGAGCTTGGCAAACAAAATCATTTTACTGTGGGATGCGATTCTATTTTGTGGATTTCTGCAATTGGTGATATTTTCCATATTTCCAAGTTTTCTATGGCTTCCTACAGCTTTAAGTGTTTTCAGCAAGCACGTTGTTAGGACCTCTTGCCTGCTAAACCATTTTAACGCAGTCCAAAGATCTCAGGAGAGAGCAAAAACAAGGATTTTATTTTTTAATGTTATCAACTTCCTTGCTCAGTTTCCAAGCCATGTCTATAACTTAAGATGCCCGTGGGTTGTGTCAAATCACTGCGCTGACATGTAGTCGTTACTCCACTTCTAACAACACCAGAATCAGTCAATTATCCATGGAATCGATCAACATAACCCCACTGCCTCTCATTTAAAAGAGCCAATCAATCTGCATGGGCCTTTTCTCCATTTTTCTCACCGTGGTACAAGCATTTGTGTGTGCATGCATGTGTTAGGCGCTGCGGGTTGGCCCATGATGGATCTGTTCACGTGACAGCTCGTCTTCTGATTTATGGTTGTTTTTCGCCGGAGTAAGACTGGAGTTGACCCCTCATCTAGGTTGCTAGCACTTCCCATGATGCCTGTAAAGCTGCACATTGAGTTGCACGATTGCATTCGTAGAATTTGTGTTTATGAACACCAGAACTTTGAATGTTTGTACTCTAAAGCTCTTAACTTTGACTCACTTACTCCTGCGTTGGCATGTTGGTATGTGATGGCTGCGCTTACCAACTCCTTGGTGACTTCATTATTAAATGAAGCAGCCCGTGATTCCACGCACCGTGATAAATGCTGTAGCGGCAGTCTGGGAGGCAGCGAGGGTGAGGTGGGGAAGGGGGACACCTCGTCCTCGCTACCTGATGACATGCAAGGTTTATCACGTTGAGCAGAGACATGGTCACCTTACCCCGGGCCTCATTGTGACAGCCAGCAAGTCACTTGAGAGCACCATTGGAAATCAATAAGCCCCTGCTCTTTAATTGTTAGAAAGCTTCCCTGTTTACAGCATCACATCATCAGTCAGGACAACCTGACTTTCATTTATTTTTGCCTTTTCCTCTCTTCCTCCTTGTCTTTGCCTCCTTCTCTAACTCTTTCTCCTCTGTGAGATGTGCTAGCTGGCTGATTGTTTGGTAGATTACGTAACAGGAGCTGGCTGGATTTTATTTTGGGGGACCTGTTTGATATGTATACAGAAAACCTTTCTGATTAACTTCAGGGTGCTTAAGGCATTTGTGTGTCTTATCTCAGTGAATGTTTGCCTCAGTGTGAGCTCCTCCATTGTTGTCTCATATTAACAGAGGACATGTGCTCGCTTCTGTCCTCTGTTGACTTCAGGATGCAACTGCTCCACTGTGTGTCTGAGGAGAGAGGCAGGCAATTTCCATCATACCTTCTATCTCTCGATCACACAGCAGTCCATTATGCCACGGATTCCAAACCTTTTTTGGATTATGACCTTTTTCTATCCAAGCAATGCCTACTCCAGACTATCCAGACGGACACAGGTTCCGTTATATCTGTAATTTGCGAGCAGTTCAACCAAAGAGTGATGTAGCAGAAAATTCCACTTTATATTTGTGGTTTAATACGTTCTGTTACACACTGATGAGTAAGTTTGACAACTGCTGTTTTTCATTATGGTGCCGATAAAAGTTTGATAAATTAAAAAAAACTATACAGAGTTCGTCTTAAATTGAAAGGCCTTTCTAAATGACGCACTTTTTTATGATCAAATCATGGTTTAAAATATTGGGGAATTGGCAGCTTCACATTGGATCAGGTACCTCCTTTATTTTCGGTTAAAGTAGTTTATTTTCTAGTTAAAGTAGCTAAAATATAGAAATGGTTCTAACAAGTGATGCTCTGAAGAGGTAAAACACTTTCATGACAAAAAAAACATATTCTTTATTCTGCATCTTCTTTGCTGTCTTGTCTTGTCCGCTAGTAGTGATATAGATCAATGTTTTTATAAGTGGGCAAAAAGTGGGGGGAAAAAAGGAGGAAGATGACAGCAAGCGAGCAAACATGTATGTAAACAACGCATGATTTAAAATATTAAAAAAAAACGACCTTGCAAATTTTTAAGGGACGAAATGCACTCAACACCTCAAGGTCTCAAGGATACGCAGTGTGTTTTGGTGAGAAATAATGATTGTAAACATAACTTTTGTTTTTGTTTACAAGAAATTTCCACAGGGCACCTTTAATCATCTCGCAACCCCTCTGATTTCTCCTGTGACCCATTGGGGGTTCTGACCCTCTGGTTCAACTTCATTAATTATAAATATATCATACTATCTCAAAAACTGACCAATTCAGCCAAACTCACAAGTTATCTTTTTTACACACACAGGTCAAAGCAGGTTATTGTGGCATATTCATGCCTTTCTTCTGAGAAGCCCAAAGCCAGTAGTTACCCTGTTTCCACACTCTTTACTCCATCTGTGTCTCCACAAGCTTCTCCTATTAGTGTGTTACCTGGGGAGGACCACAGCTCCAAAACTCTGATTAGGCCCTCTCTGGCTAATTAACTGCTTGGGCCACATTTGCAGCGTTTAATGGAGGGATGATGCCGCAGCTGTCCTTCGTCTGTCATTCATCTGATTTGTGCCCTTTATGCCACAATTTGTGCCATAAAATTTATAAATAGCCAAAGCTAGCATAGCATTTATCGCTCTCATTAAAGTGACAGAGAATATGGTGCATACTACATCTTCATGTAAGCAGCAGGAAAAGCTGTATTTTAATTATGAGAAAGAGAGGGAGCGTGTAGAAGGCTATTGTCCTAGTAGAAGAAATTTTTGGTGATTCCTAGAGAGAGGACCTAATTATGACAATGTTATGGTACTTTAAAATGCCGCAAGCAGGGCTGATCACTGTTAATTTTCCTCTGTCCGCCCTCTTCTCTTTTGCTCTCTGGCTATTCAGGGCAACAGGCTGCTTAATTATTTATACCTATCTGTTACGGTATGAAAGGACACTAACATGCATACAACAGAAGGAATCAAATATTTCCCCCTTGAGGATCTAGTTTAGACTTTAACTCTCTGCATATCCTTCACTCTGTCTCGTAACTGTGGTTGGGGAAGGGTAGCATTCACTTGAATCCTGAACAGATGGCTTATTTTGTGTTGCGTGCACCTACGCACCAACATGAACATACTCTATTAAAACACATTCAAACTACAGTATATACTCACTCAGTTACCCATCCATTTGCTCACACAAACCCCAGGCGCTATAGTATCATCCAGTTGTAGTGTGTTCATTAGGCAGGGCGAGTCTCTGCCCACTCTGCCCTTGTGTGTGCCAAGAAACGGTTAAATCTTTTTAAAAAAGAATTCTTGAGCAGTAGTGCTGCTGGATTGGTTGTTTGGTTTCTTTTCTTCTTCAGGCCATCTTTTACATTCCACCTGCGTGAAATTCAGCAAAAGCATGTTTGCAGAACAAGTATTTTTGCACTGCTGTACACACATGCATGCACAAATGAATAAAATATAGACTGTATGCAGTTTTCGGTCAAGTTTAGTACCCCATCTTCATCCCCTTTTCCCTCTCTGGATGTTTATTTCCAACATTGTTCTCTTGTGTCTGTGACTAGCCTACGCTTTTTTTATTTTTTTCTCCAGTCCTTCCCGAGGGAAAGTGGATAGCACATGTGAACAGATCACTTCTGATTAGTGGGGGTGCTTTAAAAAGATGCCTGTAGTGTTTTTCTCCAGAAACAAACAGTGGTGTGGCCTCCCCAGGGAAGACTGCCATTTCCTTAGCACAGTACAGCCCCTGAGAGTTGTTTTATCTCCCAAGTGCTGTTAACTTTGGGCTTTAAACTGTGCTTGCCGATGCCTTGTTTTTCACATCACAAGATGATGATATCGTGTGGGATGGCGACAGAGCTGATTTAAAAAATAAAAAAAAAAGACTAGATGAAGCTGAATCCAACAGAAGATGGCTTTTTTAATTTTGTAACAGCCTCACGACATAAACTCACTGTCATTCAGTTCTCACTGCAAATTTACATATAAAGTGTCTGATAAGTATATTTGTGTGTTGCCAATGCACGTTTGCACAATTTGTGGCAAAACATAAAGGTTGGAAGAAATTTGACTTTGTTTTGAATAAATCATATGGCATTTTGTGTGAGAAAAGGCAGAGGGAAGAGAAGGGGAGACAGGTAAATAGCACAGGAGGGTGGGGAGCAGAGGCAGGCGACTGATTTGCCTCCGTTCTGTCGGGAGGATTTACGGTGCAAGTGTGTTGAGCCATCAATCAATTGTGGCGCACTCCAAGGACAACTTTGTCTCTTTATGCAATTTGTAAGGCTGTCCAGTCAAATTGATTCCTTAACCAGGAGCCGTCCAGCTCCCAGAGAAGAGTAAAACCCCCCTGAAAAGAACATCAACCTCTGTGTTTGCTGTAAACCAGACAATAAATGATAGGACTCTTGACTATTGATGGCCAAAATCCAACTGCAAAACAAAGTGGGTGACAAAAAAACAAGATTAAAAATGATCGCAGAAGTGATCGATTAAATGTGATTAAATGGAACAACTGAGGATTGATGCCGTCAAGTCCCTGTGACAAATGATTCTAGCATTATGATTGTTTTACTCTCAGTCCTTCATTGATTATAGCTCCAGAACAAAAGCAAATTATATTTACAACCAAAAATGGACATTTACACCCAAAATTCAATATCGCACGTACTCAGCCTTTAAAGTATGGAGATATCACTTGTGCAATTTGGTCCTAGCATTTACTATTTTGTGAACTTGGTATCAACCTGTGAGATTTGTTACTTTTTTACTTATAAGTTTAGAAACAAATCCTGACTTTGGTGATCCTCTGACTTTGGATCTAGTGCGAGCAGCAGGTCAAGGTTTTCACTTATCCAGTGAAATCAGTGAAAGTGAATTTGCAACAAAACAAAAAAAGAAATTGGGCAGATGACGAATCCTAATGACTTTGGTAATCCTGTAACTTTTCCCTGTGGTTGACATTTGTGGTTTTGAGTGAAATTAATGAACTAATGGGTGGACTGTCATGAAATTTGATACGAACACTCATGTTCTCCTCAGGATGAATGTAACAATTTTAGTGATCCTGTAACTTGACATCATCAGGTCAAAATTTCAATTTGCCCAATATTTGGTTGATGATCAAATAGCTGCAAAACTAATGACATCGCCATCAGCCTCATCTGTCCTTTTGTGTTTAGTGCGCATTAGCAAATGTTAGCATGCTAACATGCTAAACTTAGATGTTGAACATGGCAAACATTATACCTGCTAAACATCAGCACGTTAGTATTGTCATTGTGAGCATGTTAGCAGCCGCAGTAGCAGCTAGCATAGTTGTAGCTCTGCATATGTAACATTTTGGAATGTAAGTAGCACTATTCACCCTTTCAAATAGATTTAAAGTCCATTTGCATGTCTCAGCTCAGTAGTCAATATATTCAAAAAACTTTAAGACCTTTAAAAAAAAGTGTGGTGCCAGAGGAAACCCCCATCCCATCATGCATTCTGTCTTCTCCCCTATCAACTCTGTAGTGATTTGGGACTTTTAACAGACAAAAGGACAGCAATTACAGAAACAGGCTGTACACTTGAATAATTGATGCCGGAAATCGTGCTCAGCTTTTCAGAATTCATCATGATGCCCCCCACTCTTTACCCCAACACACACATATCCACACACACACCCCAAAATATTCAATTTGTGTACAAACATCTACGATCAACTGTTGTGACTCACTTGCCTGGGTGCAGCGATCACATTAATGCGGAAATAATAAAAAAATCCACTACACTGCCGAGTAAATGTCTTAGCATTGCTTTTAATATGGTCTTTAAGCCTTTAGATTAGCATCCCCTCATTTTTCTGCTGTGAAAATCAAATTCAAAGAAACATTCTCCTTTCATTCCGCTGACTGAAATGACTAGAAACATAAATATAGAAACAAATTGAGTCAAAGATTATCTAATGGAGCGTGCATCAGTGCAGTTTGTCACAAGCTTTATATAAGACTATTGCTCAATGACCACAGTTCTTTAACTGTTGAAACCATTTTATTTACCAAATAGCACAAGGTTTGAGCTGTAGCAGTGTAGCAGCAGCACATTCTGCCACCAGTAAGCCTGTGACAGCTGGCACAAGGCACACATCACATCCATGTGAAGAATGGCTGAATTTGTGACAACAAACAGCCTGAAAATATAGTTCATTTCAGTTTGATCAGGAAAAAAAAAACGCTCCGTCTGAGGGCTGTCTGACAAACGGCACCATGACATGTCAGCCTCGCTGCACATTTTGTGTGTGATAAGACAAATCTGGAGGGAGGGAGATCCAATATTAACAGCAGTGGTTTCTTTCACAAAAGACATCTTTTTGGATATGACATCCCTGGCAGTCATAGCAAGATGTGAAATATCAGTGGTATGATATATTGGGCAATATATTGGGCACTGGACCAAGGTTGCCCCAGCAAGGTCCTCAAGTTGTCCTTTAGATTGTGAAATACTGACTAAAAAATGAAAATCATTTTGGGAAATTTCGATATAATTTGTGACAAATACCATGTAACAGTTTAACTTAATTATCCAGTAGACCAACTTAATCTTTTGGTAAAATTTATTTTGTCTGTTAAGTCAAGAGTTGCAACACAACGCTACTTTTTCCATTTAGAAATGAAAGTGTTCTAAGATCATAAAACCTTCTGAAACATAGCCTGATAATCAGACTGAATTGTCATTTTGTTTCACTTCATTCAGCCCGATATTGTGTTTGTGTTAACTGATTTCTTGTTTGGGGGTGTTGTCTTAAGAGAAATATATCAGTCTTAAGAGTTGTTATTTTCTTGTACAGCTGCGTTGACATCATCCACGTTTGTCGCCATTTTTCTGTCGCTATTTTTCATGCCATGTAGGAAGATAGCACCCCCATTCTTAATCCTGCCTTCTAAGCTTTGATTGGTCAACTGTTTCTCTAACCATGGGGAACAGCTGTCAGTGGGCACAACCTCAGACGTAGTTGAATTGCTGAACAAATCTGAGATGTGGGTGGCGTTTCAGAGGACTGTAACCAGGCTAGGACAGCTATTACGTAGCTATTAGTAGAAAAAAAAGTCATTACCTGCAAGTTGCAGCAGGTGTCTTGCTCATCTTTGACAGCTCTAAACTTGGGCTGTTGTTACTTTGCTTTCCTATAGGTGACACAGGCATGTGTTGAACTGGTCTGATAGTGACTAAACAGCTCCCCCTTGTGGAGAATATGCAGCCTGCTAAATGTGAATATGAGACTTTGTGAGTGAGTTATAAGCTAGGTCCATGAAGATAATTTTGGACTGAGCATGAGAAATACACATGGCAGCATGTGTGGACAAGAGAGCTTAGTTTAAAATAGGATGAAGGACTGTGGATAGAGCCTTTAAAAAAAAATAAAATAAAATATGTGTCATGCTCTGCTGTGTTAAAAGGCCCAAGACATGTTGCACACAATTTTTCTGTAATTGGCCTCTATGGACAGATTCGATTAGTGACTGCCTGTGTAACCTATAACCTTTTTTGTACCAACTAGTTCTAAACTCTGTCCAGGGCCAGGGGAGTTCACAGGGAACAAATGAACAATTCATGGACCCAGCTGTGCTCAGATTTCAGTCAACAGCTCCCTGCTCCACCCCTGGCAGGAAATGACAAAAAACAAGAGATTTGATTTAAAAAAAAAAAAAAAAAAAAAAAAAAAGCTCCATCCAGACAATTGGGAGCAGAGGTGCCATTCCACCCCATCCTGTTTCAAGGCTGTAGACTTGGCTAAAGTGTGATGTCCAACTGCTCTGCTCAGAATAGCTTTTTGTGGTTCCTGTCTAAAGCACTGGACATCACAGCTAGTGCTGCCACTTCTGGCTCCATTAGAAAGTTGATCTTTGTTCAACTCTGTCTCTTGCTGCTTATTTGACATTCTGCTCACCTGTGCATTTGCCAAGCAAGACATTGTGCTGCTATTGATTGGCCAAGACCAGGTCAGTCAGGAAGAGTGTGTGCCCGCCAGATTATCAGTGACATCACTCCTCAGAAAAGCAGCGTTTGCCTCTCCTTTGCCTTATCGATAGTTTGGGGAGTGCATTAAGAGTGGCTGCTCAGCCTGATTTATTATGACACGGCAGCGCCTCTCTGCGCGCCCAAAGGGCACTGGGTAACAATCCAGTCTCACTTCCTTTCCCTGCAAACAGTGTTTATTTACTCACTCTCAGGGAGGCAATGAAGGCAGCTCTGACAGACAAACAATCTTATGATGCAGCCTTCATGTCAGGACTGGATATTTTTTCTCTCTCTCTCTCCCTCCCTCCTCTCCATTCTTCCTCCCTCCAGAATGTCTCAGTCAGTTGTCAGTCCTTTTTCCCTAGCCATGGGCCCTGTTGACACAGGAATCCGTCACTGCTCACACGGGGGAGAATGGGACATGTTGGCGGCCATTACTATTCATGAGGCAGTATGATCCACTCTGTCACCCGTTGTCAGTAAGAGGTGTCTGTCTGCACCGCCGCTCCCCTTACTCTCTTTATCAGCCAGGGGTGGCTAATGAGAAGCACCAGGTTAATACCACCACTAGAACAGCAATGGCATTAAACCTCTTAATTCATTTAGACACTGCTAATTGAAACCCATGTGAACTACACTCTGGACACCATCCATTTTCCTGCAAGCCACCACTGAAAGGGAAATGCCTATGCGATTTGTTAAAATTTTTGAAACTCATGCCAGGATTAACTCACCTTGAGCAAGATCATTTCTCTTTTTAATTTCAATCTCTTCTTCTTTTTTTTTTGAGCAATTCCCAGCCCTACACATGATAGCCATTAAGTCAAAATTAAGTCTTGCTGGGAAATGTCATAAGACTACCACAAACAAATATACCTAGAACGAGCAGTGACATGCAACACCAAAAATAACCAGCTTTGGATAGTCAAAAACATCTTAGTCCAATTACAGCGAGTAAAAACAGCAGCCATGACTAATACGAGACAAACTCCTGGATGTGGCAAAGTGTAAATTAAAAATTCACCCCGCAGTTGTCAGACATGACTTAGTCATCCTGCACTTGAGTGTTTAATCAGCATGCAGTGAACACTGTGGGCTTGTTGACTAAAACCAGGAGTTCTTACTCACCCTCCTTCCACCTCCTTCAGCCTTCATGCATATTTATCCTTGCAGCTTTTGTCAATGCTGCTGGAAATGAATATTGACAACAGTGAGAGGGCATTCTCTATCCCACAACGCAATCAACTTGGTGCATTTGGCACCTTAAGGGCCTTTCTTTTCCTTACTGTGTGTGAGATAGCTGAGCACAATGCATGCTAACTTTGTTTTTTCCCCCTTGCATTTACTGCTTTCTTTGATTCATCTTTATGCTACACTGAAGGGCTGTGGCCTAATGATAGGAGATCATTCTACCTACCTTGGATGCAGGTGTAAATATTCAAATGAGCCATCATCAGTCGATGGTGTGAGAGATAACGGGTCCATCTTTTACCTGCTCCTTCTTGTGTGAGACAGCAGGATATATTTAGTTGACTGCATCATCGTCCCAAAAAGCGCTTGATTTGCCGGCATAAATTTCAGCAGACACACATCCTTCCCGGCGCCTGCAGAGGCAAATGCTTATTCATTTACCCGTTTGTCATTTCAATAGTTATTTTATGGTGGTGCTGTATTAATTGAACTGCTTCTACTGCACAACAATTCAAGGCCCAGTGAATCTATTACAATGGGAGTGTGCCGGAAACATCGCTGAACGGGCTCACAAATCAGCCTAAGCTGAGAGGGGAGCCTCACAATAATGTAACACAATCGCAGTAATCTTTCATTTACAATGTGCTCCTTCCTCAGCCATGCAAGGAAAATGCCTTAAAAGCCAGAAGTGGCTGCTGTGGAAAAACCAGATTGGTTGCATGGGAGTTCCACTAGATTACTGTGTGCTTGGAGTAGTTGTTGGGCTTCATGGGAAGAAACATCCTATATGTTAAAGAAAATTACATAAGAGTTAGTTTATGCTGCTCATCATTTAAACTTTCACTTTGGAGGATTGTGCAGGATTGTTTTAAACTTTTAGTTTGGTAGCAGTTTCAAAGTAGGAAATGGGAAATAGATGGGAGTGCTTTATTACATCATATAATCATAGGTGGTAGGTCATAGGAAATTATTCGCTGCAGTCAGCAACTTGTAGGGTGTGTGTGTGTCTGCATATAGCCATTAGTAGACTATAATATTTGCTGTCTCACATGTAACCACAGTGCACAGTCAGTTTTAAACTTTTGGTGAGTTTTTGATGACTTTGTTTGATTGGGAATGCAGATGTTAATATTACTAAAGCAGCAGATACATAAGTAGCTGTACATGCTGCGTCTTTGAAAAGCTGTACACACATGTCACACTTCATACTAATGGATAAATTTGTACATGAAATTCTGAGATTAATAACAACTCAACTATAAGTCTTTCACTCCATATTTTCAGGATTAGAGCTCACTTCATATTTCATATGTAAACATCAAGAAGTCCTAGCCATACTACCACAGCCAAACTTTATTTATTGAATTTCCAAACAGATAATAGATAACTAGTTGCATGTCGAGCTTCCATTCAGATTTTTAATTAATATAAAACAGAGCAGATAAAGGGGTGAAAAAGAGTAGAAGAAAGGCACAAAGACAAAACACATACAAAAAAAGAATTTGGTGACTTATTGCCTGGGAGTTGGTCAGTCTGGGAATCACAACTAAACTTAACACAGCGTTTATTTACTTTTTATGGCCACTTTGGGACAGCGTAACAAGCTGTAAACACAACAGTCATATTTTCACCTTATAAAGTTGATTATGGCGAACATGTTAGCAGGTGCCTATTTACACATCCAGCAAATAGATAGAGAGTAATAGCATTCATTTTGAGTCATGTTTCTGTCCACCTGATGAAGTCCAATATTCACTCTCCTTTTAGTCCCTGTTCTGGTCTTTACCAACTCCTTAGGGGAATATCTGGCTCTTTAGCTGCTAAATGCCCCACTATGTTCACCAGCTAGTAGCTAACTTTATCTGTCTGCTGTTTGGTGCTGAGGAGGTAGCGAACAGTATGTTTATTAGCTTTTGGCCGAAAACAGCTGCCTGCCTAAACAAAGTTGTGGGCCGTCAAACAAACACAATGAGCTAAAGACACTGAAATACTCTGCAGAGCTGAAGAGAACTGCAGAGTTGGGGGATAATTCTCTGTGGGTGTCACTACAAGAAACCGCTTTCATACACAAGTACTTATGTGATTCATTGTTAATATAAACATTGATTATAGCTTATATCTTACCTATCTATAACTATATCTATAACTAACGTCTAACTTACTATAACTGTAACTTATCTAAACTCATCAATGAAGTCCCCAAGCAACACATTCCGTCCCCGCTCTACTGACTGGACGACTTTTATTCTTTAAGTCTTTAGTGTGACAAAACTAATGTGCTCATATCCCCAATCACTCAAATACTGTCAGTGTCCACATCGTCATTCTCCTGCCTGTTATGAGTGGCATTGCTCTGCTGTGGAACTTGACATCACATATTCAAGTCATTGAAATTTCAAGCTTTGAGACATTTCGATAAAACTAAAAATCATTTGAATAACTCTAATTTATCTTAAATATGGATTGTAGCTCAACAGTGTTTTGATTTCTCATTTTCTTAATAAAGCTGGTAGGAGGGGGAAAAACAAGACAGCAGCCTCTTGCCCACTTTGTCACTTTAATTCATCCGTTATCTTCTGAAAGACTTAATAATACTTCTGTGACTCAGCACTCCGTTCTCTAAAACAAACAACATGCTCCAGAGCTGATGGGGACATCCAATTTAACTGCCATCTTAATGGAATCTATAATAAGCACGGGGGCACAATAATGGCAAAGCACTGCATCTTCTGATAACACAGCTAGCATCAAAACCCCTGTGATCACCAAACAAGTCCAGTTTTTTTGCCCTCAGAGGAGCGAAGAACAAAATGTCCAGATGTCATTGTCAAGTTGCTGGTAACGTATTCTCTGTGGGCTCCTCGCAGGGGGCTGCCTCAGCTCTCCAGTGGCCCTCGTGCCATATAGAGGTAATCTGCAGTCTGCAGCACTGGGGCTTCTCTGCATTTCCTTCCGTGCTTCTGAAAACCTCCCCTTACTTTAATTTCACGGGCACCTATTCCCTCATGTGCTCATGGCAGAGTCAAATCATAAGACTTTCATATAAGCACTGGGACCAGAGACTTGTGATTGAAGATGAGAAAGAAATGCATGCTATATGACGAGCTGGTCTGGTGGTGACATGTGGAGCCGTGTTTCACAAAGACAAATTTGTGCCGGTGTTTGTCTTCTGAAGTGGCCGCCTCAGTGTGTTAGTTTGATGTGCGGGCATGACATGAAAATGATAACGCAAACAAGACTCCGTGTCAAGCCGGGGCCCTCTATGGGAGCTACAGGGGCCACAGATGGCTTGATGAGTTTGAACTATGTTGTAGAAAGAGAGTGTGCGTACATCCTACTTGGATCTCCTGTAGGTCAAAGGTGGAATAAAGCTAAATGAGTACATGGAAGCTCAAAGAGTTCAAAGTTTTTTCAAAGCGAACAAAAAGGTCGGCGTAACAATCAGACAGACGGGGTAAACACAGGCCCGATCTGTGGAGCAACGCATGCGACAGCCTGATGAAACGATAGCGACTTTGGCTCCTCAACAAATATTCAAATGAGATTACATGAAAGCCGGAGGAATGACAGACAAATGGACACAAATCAGGTTTCATTTGTTTACTCTTCTGCAATTGTGTTAGGCACCCCCCTCCTGGCTCCAGAGGTAATGATTGTGGTGGGACCAGATTAAAGGCTGTAGTCAGCTGTTTAGTGGGGCTCTGCTAACAGAGATTAGCGGCAGCTGCTTGGCGACAGACTTGGAGGAAAAAAAACCCCATCTCGGCAGAGGGTTTCATTGTCTCAGACCACAACCACCTTGATGAGTAAGAATCTCGACAACAGGAGGCAGTCTGAGCATGGAGGATTGGCAGGCTTTGTTTTCTTCAAGCCACATCAAAACTCAGTTGCCAGCTTGTAGTCTTTCTCCTGTTCTTCTCTCCCCCTTCGTTTCTTCGCTCTCCCCCCTTCTTGGTGGCGTACACATGGCAAGTCGTTGCAGATGTTGCCTGTAATGATGCAGACGGCACACACAGTCATACAGAATGGAAGTGGAGCTAGCCGAAATTAGTAAAAATTACTTTCTCATTACCTCCCTCATTGCTCCTGTAAGTAGTCTGAGTTTCCGCACGATTAGGAGAACGAGCCGTGGAGCACCGGGCCTTACCACACTCTAACACACACACAGCTCACACACATGCACACACCCACTGAGGAGGAAAAAAAGCAAGCTAGCTTAGCCTTACTTCAACCATTTCTACAACCCACCCAAACTCTCATCACCTCATGTCACCTTTCCATTAATCGCTGAACAAGCTCCATGTCAGAGGCAGGAGACTATTAGACTACATGCAGCTGTGTCATGCTTCACACTTGGCCCTCACCTTCTCTTTTTTCTTCCTCCTTATAACTTCAGTGTGTCAGCTACTCAACCGTCATCCTTTCTTGGGCCTGGCGGGAGCTAATTATTGCATGAACTTCAATAAATGCAGTCTGCCCATTTGTCCTTGTCTGAATACAATCAGACTCTCCATTGGCTTAGTTCTACAAAGCCTGGGGCCAAATAAATTAGAATAAATTCACATGGTGAAATTACCTGTTTTGCTTGCAGGTTATTATGCGTGATATACACAGGCCAGTGTTGCAGCCTTGAATGGTACCTCAAAATGCTTTAATACTGAGATGGAGACTTAGCGTAGTTTTTTTTTTAAATTTCTTGTGGGGTTTATTGGGGCATGTGTATGCATGTGGGAACTCAGAAAGAAGAAAATCACTGATTTGCAATAAAAACATGCGCCACAAGAAGCAAGTGAAATTTCTGATTGTGTGCCTATTCTACAAGCTGCCAAAGCTGGAAGACTTAAAAGGGTGCAGTTGGCATGGCTGAGTAATGGATCACTCGAGACGGTCCGGAACAGTGGTGTGCCAGGATCGCTTTACACGAAACCCAGGAACAGAGAAAATGCAATGTCCGCACAAAGCATTGCAACAGGAAACCCGGAAACTGGTAGCTTGTGAACCACAGACAAAACTCGGTTTGCTCCTTTTTATAGGAATGATCAGCTTATTCTTTTTTCCCTCTCTTTGTTCTGAGAACATGAGTGAAGTGTGCAAGGTGTGCTGTGTAAATCTAGGACATGGCAATACGCCCAGGAAGGCGTTGATAATGTAACAAGTCTCTCTGAGCAGAAGAAGATATGAATTAGAGAGTGGAAAAAAGTGTCCATTTATATTTGCAATGTGCAGCGTGTTCCTGAGCCAGAATCTGCTATTTGTTCAGTTCACAGTGATTCCTTCACCCTGTTATTCATCACTGCATGCAGAAAATGCAAAAACGCAGGTATAATCTAATTCCTCAGTATAAATAAACCAGATATGCCCCCTTATTACAACATTAGAGGAGGTTTATAATGTAATCATACTATCAGGGATTGTGTTGGAAGACTTTGACCTGTCAGAAGCTGTGAAACTGATCTGTTTTTAGAAGCAGGGAACAATATTACACCCACAAAATTAGACTTGTTCTCCAGCCAATAGCTTGACTGTGACTATATGTAGGATACACGCATTTTAGCACCTATCCCTGGCTGCAGGACCTCATACAGTGTCAGATGTGTCACTCCGCCTTTTCTTCCAACTGTGTGGTATTTCTTTCAGCTGTGCCTGGTGCCTTGTAAAGCATCACCCAAAAATAACTTCTCCACTGGAATGCTGGAATAGGGAGAAATTGTGTTCATCCAGTTAAAATTATCTCCAGTCACTCTCTGGGAACCCACGCACTTCATCCCAAAATACTCCTGCCTTGCGTCACGGCTGGACCTTTACATAGCTTTAGAGGGGGAAACTGGTGCCAGCTCCAGCAACCGCGTGAAGCTCCCGCAACCCGTGCCAAGGTCTCATGGTGCGGAAACAGCGCCAGCTGGCTCCCCTCCATGTAAATGAAAAGTGGCTGTTTTTTTGTTTTGTTTTGTTTTTTTTGCAGGTCATGAGGTCTCGTCAGCTGAACTGGACTGTTGATCTTTGCTAAAATAGCTGTTTCAACATCCAACTGTACATGTTCTGTTGGGTAAAGCTCGCCAAGTTGGGTCATTTGTGTCAGCACTGTGTCACATGATGGTGGTGATGTAAGTGAGCCCTACTGCAACATATGTTATGTGAGTTACACTATAACTATGTAAAAATGGGTGGAACAAGTTAGTTACAACGTAGAGTCATGAAAGAACTTACCCCTGCTTCGGGGAGCAGGTGTACATCACCTCTCATTAACTGATGTCATGGAGAAACTGTTAGTTGGAAGAGCCAGAGGAAAATTTTCGTTGTTATTTAAACAAGGAGTACATTTCCTAAGACAGACTACACACCTTAACATTTATGATGACACTAACATGCAGTCTGGTATTGTGCTATACAGTTAATGTGACTGGAATTAGGCAAGGACACAACTGTGATTTTATGCTGCATTCATTTGAGATGGGAATTGCTGTTACCACCATTTGGTTGCTTGTAATAGAAACTTGAGCGGAATATTTTCACCAAGATGGAAGTTCTTCAGACACTTCTGTTGATGTTGTTATTTGTGACCATATTTACGTGTACAACAGAATCAGTTGAATTAATTTGGTAATGTTAGACGTGCGTTTATCATAAATTAGCTAGTTCACACATGATAGCATACATTACACGCCTTTGATTAAAAGTTTATTGAAGGTATCTTAATTTTTGTCACCAGTTCTCTCCTGTTTTAGGTGAATGATGCACTAGGCGAAATAAATAAACATGTTTACAGCCGGGTACAAAAACAGTTTTGGTCTCTTTTGCTAATTTCCCTGTTCATGACAACTATACGGGGGGTGAATTTTTATATTATAATTTTATTATTTTTATATTACTCAACCCTTTAAATTTTATTAAGGCTTAAAGTTATGCATAATTAAGGGTGGACCGGTGTGAGTGACAGGTGGGTGCTCACTCAGGTATCTTACCGCTAGGTGGTTTCATCAACCAGGCTTCATTCGGCCTGCCGCAGCTCCACCTCTTTACCCATTTTTGGATTAGCTGGGCACTGACAAGATGGAGATGGCTGGAGCCACTGGAGTCGCCCACCTTGAGCTTCACAATGACTCTTCAGAAACCTATGGCTGACGTCATGGACACTACACCCATGTTTTATACAGTCTATCATTACAACAGATGGTGCAAATGAACAAAGTGGCGAGTTTAGTGTAAAACTAACGAACAACGATATAGTTAGTTTTGTCTTTACACTCGAACGATCCAACTTACGTTCACCTGGTGCAACAGGCTGTAGGAAACCAGCACTTTAAATTGTGCTTGAATTCTGTTAAAAAAATAAAAATAATGAAGCACTTGTATTATTTATAGTCTGGCATCTTCACATCCATCTTCTGTTTTTTTAAAAGAGACATCTGTGGTATTCCCCCAGTAATTTTGTTTTCATAAGAAAAGCCAGAGCTGTTAATCTTGGCGTGGCTGTGGGGGCCTGTGAAGACGTGGGCCCAGACAGGACTGGGAACAGCTATCGGGCTTCTGTTCTGGCAGCTGGCTTCAAGCGGTGACCAATAAATGATGGTCATTTTTTAATTTGCAATAGTCTTTCATTGGGCTCGCCGTGGGGGTATTGTAGAACAACTGATGATTTAAGACCATCCTTGATTACCCAGTTACTCCTCCAGCATTCACTACATTCACTCACCCAGGCCTAATTAATTTAGTATAGATCAGATTTTTTTTTTCTTTTTTGTAATTAATGTAGCTCTAAAATCTGAATTAGACTTACGTTTTTAAATTGTTCTCAGTGGATGGATACGCTTGGATACTCAGTGAGTTTAAGTAGGCGTTATCTTTACCATTTAATAGCAGATGTACAATCACAGTGAATGAACACAATTATATTGTATGTTATCTAATCAAGATGGAAAAACAGTGGAGAGGAGGGTCTTGCAGATTACTGAGGAACAATGATTGAATAAACTGCACACTAAAATGTATAAACTGTACACATAACATAGATATGGCTTTTGATTCCACAACTGCAAGAGGAATTCATTTTTTTAAGCACTGTATGTCAGCACACTGCTACCCTGAAACTGATCAAATCTCAGTGACAGCTAGACTGACATTTCAGCGGTGCTTTCAGGCATTACAAAACAAATGTTCACTCCTCTAAAGGGTGGGTCAGCCTAATGAATCTGCAAGCTATCTACAAGCTATTGATACTCAAATAATCTTAAACTGCAGGATTACTCGATCCTGTCTAAATGGCAAGTTATGTCAGTATTAATCTGCATTATGAGGTCACTCAAACAAGGTTGACATTTTGCCTGCTTGTATTGCCTCCCTGTCGCTTTGTGTTTGTGATACCAGCCTATGTAAATAAGGGAGCTCTCCTCTTCTGTTCCGCCTTGCCTCAGAATTTGTTTAGGATTAGAAATCTCATTTTGCCCCAAGCCCTGCTTGCTTTAGATCAGTCAGCTCATCTGCAGATCTCGGAGCAGATAAACACTGCCGTTCTCCGGGCCTCAGCGTTTTTTACATTCTGCAATTTGCAGAGAACCAGTATGCCCTGTTCCTGTCACGAATGGAGGAACGGGGGGACGTTGGCACACCTGCAGGTCGTGACAAGTGTGCAAGGCATGGCAGAAAGAGTAAGCGCTCCGGGGGTTATCTACCTAATTTTAAATCCATTCTGGGAGGAAAGCCTGGGCGCTATTCCCATCTTTACAGATAGATTTAGAGCGAGTCAGTTGACAGGGCAAAAAGGCAAGGACAGCCTTTGTGTGGGAGATGAGTGACAAAATGAGTCATGGCCGTCAGTTGGGTTATGGAGTGTGATGAGGAACAAAGAGTCTGTAGGCCTGACAAAGAGCAAAGCTATTAGACCAAATCTCATTCTACCTATCTTCACCACTAGACCTGGATTGCAGATATTGTGTGGTGAAAAATTAACTTACTCTTCAATAATATCATTCTTTATTATTGAGGGGAACATAGGCAAAGGTCTAAAATCTTGTCAACAAAATGAGCAAAAAACATGGGAGACAAATTTGAAAAGCAAGATGACTAAAGCTGAGGTTGAGTGATGTCTCCTGCAGCTTTTGTTTTCTCACACTTCTCGGGTGCTGTCATGCATGGCTCCCCAACACTGTGCCAGGCCCATGTTTCTATTTCTGGGTGCAAAATATGGATGTTACATAATTTTTCTTTCTGTGGAACAAGTTGCACAGGTTGCACTCAGGCCCTTCACCTTGCCACCATGCAGAAACTGAACTGGAAGGGGCCCGGGCAGAGCACTGAATGTACTCACTTTGTATGGCACACCAATCTGTTGGGGTTGAGTCAGAATGGCCACCCACGAACAACTTCCTCTGTATCAACGCAAGCTGGCCGCTTGCTGTGAGACGTCAGCCGCTAATCTAGCATAACGGGGACTGAAAATGAAGCAGACCAGAGTGCCGAGGTATTAGCATTTGAGCGTAGCGTGCAGGAGGAAAAGCTTTTTACCAGCCCACTGCACCCATATGGCATTAGCACATAAAATGCCACTGTTGACATTTTGGAGGCTCGGTGCCTCTGTAAGTGCAGGGCATCGATATTAGAGTCATTAGCGAGGGTACTTGATCCCATATTGATGGTGAAACAGTCAAGTGCCACCTAGCCAAAAGATTCTGAGGTTCTGGCGTTACTTCTGCTGTGTCTAGGCTGTTTTTCCATACTGGGGGATTGATACAGTGCTTATAAGAAGTGATCCTGAACTAAGAGAAATTAAATGACATGCCAATATAGCCACCCGAGATCCACCTACCCTCAAATACCTAATATCTCTTTACCTTCACTTATAAGAATTCTCATATTTATGTGGATTTTGAATGTGACCACTGCAGGATTATACCTCTGCAATCATTATTTCGTCTTAGCTGTTTGATACATGTCATCCTGTTGCAAATCCTACTCTTGACAGAAGCAACAAATTAAAGCTGCTTAAAGGTCAGTTAAAGGTGACAGGCACTCATCAGCAGCTCCATGGGTATTAGTAGGTATGCTTTGTATTGACTTTAGTTTTTCAGTGCAAAATAAAACATTTCTTCTATGAGGTTTTGGTCAGAGAGTACTGGAGCCTTGACTAAGTCTGGATTGTCGAAATAAATATATCATTGTGATTTTTGTGGTCATTTGGGAATTATCATATGCAAAGATTTCCAACAGCTATCAGTAAAAATTTCAGGAAAATTGTCCTCATGTCGTAGTGCTACAGTACAAGTCTTGTTAGGAAAAATAACTTGTAAAAGAATTACATGTTTTTTCCAAAAGTGCTACAGCTCATAACAGCCGTACAACTAGATTGTAGAAAGGTTGTTTACCCAAAAGTGAGTTGCTAGCAAACACTGCAGGCATTATGTACCTAAAATCAACTTGTGGCTCTTAGTTTTAGATAACAAGAATAAAGCTGTAAAGCTTTTTAAAGCTTTTTGCCCCAAAAGTTGCCCCCCCAATTTTTGGGACAAAAAATAACAGCTGACGGTGTCAATATGTGACCTTCTGTTTATGATCCCAGTCTTAGTTTGTTTTTTTAATTTTTATTTAGGGGCCTAATGAAGCATAAAATCCCCAAAGGCAGCATCGCACAAATCTCCTATTATCCATATGTTCTCTACCAGGCTCCTCATCCTGACCAGTCAGAGTCTGAATTCAATGTAAGTAAAGTCGAAGTTGAGTGGGTTGGATGGATTGAGGCTTTTCTAGTGCTCACGCAGGTCTGAAGTTACAGGGCAGGGATCTAATAGATTTGTGACTATTTTTAGTAATCTGTCAGTAGATCTTGTGTTGTTATTTAGCTCTATATGGTCATGAAGCTGTGTGGCATTGTTACAGAGCTGAGTTAAATTCGGATCGAGGTGGCTGAATGGGTCGACAAATCATTGAACTTTGACATGGAAGACCCCTGTTCGTTTCACATTTCCTAGCCACAGATGACAAATTATATCATCCTGCAGATGGTATGTGCTTTGTTGGTCTGGAAGCTGATTTATCAACATTAATTAAAACACATCATTTCACCCAACAACGTAATATATATTTTATCGATAATGTAATTTGGAATTATTAGCATTGTTACACGATAAACCCATGTCATGGAAAACTGGACTGTGTTTAACAGTGTAACTAAACACATGAGCCTCCTTTGTGCACTCTGTGTTTCGGATGAAGATGGGTGAAGAAATACTGTACTAGCACAAGTTTTGAACGCCAGCCATCAGACAACTAATGATATAATATTGTTCCACGTAATAAAACACAAATACCAACATATCTGACCAGGCACTGTGACCATGGGTGCCTGGTTATGTTTTAAAATGGGGGAGCAAACTTGGAAAGATACATAATTGATGGAGGATCTGGGGATCTTTTTTTATTTAAAACCAATTTCCTGCATTTCTACACCACCTAACCTGACTTACAGTAACAATAGAGGATCATTTCCAAAACATAAAATAATCATACTGTGATATAGGCCCTACTAAATTTTACAGTTAGATTAATAATAATGACACATGATGAGATTGTGTGTTCCTCACTTTGTTGAATGTAACTGCATGGCTCATAAAATCGCATTTGAGCCAGTTGTGGTTAAGCAGTGATGGACGGAAACATGCTGGACAGGGTGTGCATGCTCAGAACACTATTCTAGGTTAGTCTGCTGTTGTGTAGGGCAAGGGAGAGAGCAGAGCAGCAAATTAGCCTGAGATATTAACAGTAATTGGACAAAATCACAGAGGGGATGTAGTGGTAAAATAAAAGGTGGGTAAACTATAAATGTCCGCTGGCTAAACAGTCCAATAAACTCATAAAAAGGTGAGTAAACCCTATGTTGCATTTGGAAAAGGTGCGTAAACTGCATTTTTGAGCGTTTACCCTCTCCGCTACATCCCAAATAATAAAATCAACATGATCGCAGTTAGGCTAAATGGCATGTTTCTTATCTTTGTAAACAGTCAGACTCCTGCGTGGATCGACAGACTGTGATTGACAGTCAAAGCATGCTGTGGCCCCTTGGTTTGAAAAATCAACTGCAAGCAGAATAGAAGACAAACAAAAAGCCTATTACCTCTTCTGTTGTTAAAATGTATTTTAAACCTACCTGCTGATTCTGAAACCAGTGTCTAAAAATATTGCCTTGAGGATGTCTTTAAGTTGACCATTGGGTGACATTGTTGAAAGCAGGGTGTAAACTCCAACTCCTGCAATGCAACCATACCTGACAGCCAACAACCGCACCACTTCCCATGCACACACCATGCTTTGTCTGTGTTGAACACTCCCTATCACCTTAGCCTTTTCCCTCCCATCTTGCAACGTCTCCTCCCCTAAATAATCTCCTGATAAGAAATAACACAGCTGATGATTAATTATAGCTATTGTGCTTGTGGACTGATATACTCCCTCCTCACATCCATCTTTAACCCCCCTGTTCCCCTACTCTCATTCTCTTCCACGTGACCATTTGGCTCTGAGGATAGTTTTCAGAGGGACATAAAAGCTAGTCAGCTGTAAAGCTAAATGAAAGTCGTTTGCTCTCCACATAGTCTACTAATGTAACATGCAGCTTTAGGGACTATTGGTCTTTCTGTAGTTAGAAAGTAACTCATTCTTAAAGGCGGTGTTAAATAATTGAAAGTGATGGAAGGGAACAAAATTAGAATGGGCATAATTTAATGATTGAGTGTTCATTTCACTCTTTTTCTCTCCACCCCCCACCGTCCCTGTCCCTTTCTCTCTTCCTCATTCCCCCCCCCAATTCTGAATCTGTGCTCAGATAAATGGTGACGGTGATTTAGTTTTCCATTTGTGTATCACTCTTCATTCAGCGTGTTTTTGGTGGTTGTTGGCAGTGTTTGTCAGTGTGCATTGTTTGTTTCGCTCAATTGATTAAAAAAAGATGTTGTCTCATGCATTGTGACGGAGTATTTCCTCCAGAGATTGCAGAGTTATTACAGAGCGGCGGTCTGGACACCCGTTGATGTATTGTGCTGGGCTTTGGGACAAGGCGAGGTGAGGAGGAGGAGAAGCGGAGCAGGGAAAGGACGGGAGGGCGTGCACGGTTAGGAGTTAAAGGCGGAAAGAAAAACAAGTCGCTCACAGGCACACCAACTTTCATCACACACCTCTCAAAATGACAGCGACTAGGACTGCATGTCTTTTGCCATGTTCCATCCCCTCAATCATCTTTCCATCAAACACCCCCTTACTAGTGTTCAGACACACACACACATGTTACCTTACTAACAGGTTGTCATAGCAGTGCTGCATGGTTGTCAGTGTCAAGGAATCTCCACATGTCTGGGGCGGAGAATGTAGAGAGGATAGTTTGTGTTGTCAGTGACAACACCTTGTCTGAGTTATCCCAGGATGTGAGACCGAACAATATTGCAGGAGCAGAAAGCCACAACACAGCCCAGGTGGGATGATAATCAGTGTGATCTAATGCCTGAAATGAGTGTGAGATCATACTTGGTAACCTCGAGAAGCACTGCACCAATCCAATAATAAGAGAGCCTTAGTGCACTCCTTTTTTATTTTTCATGCTGTGTCTTTCCTTCTGTACCTCCATTCCTACTTGAACATGGCAAAAAAAATGTGTGTATATATATATATATATATATATATATATAACAATTTATTTTAACTTTTATATTAAGATACACTATTTATCAATATTAAGTAATTATAAACATTGGTTAACATGGGTAATCCTTATCCTCTATTGTTGCACCAACGTCAGTACTGGACAGTGTTGTCTGGTACACCAAGGTGCTAAAGTATTTTGCATGAACTTAACATAAGCAAAACCCTCCAGTAATTTAAAGCCATGAATACATATGCAACCTGCAATTTGCTGTCCCTCAAATATGTGTGCGAGATGGTGATTTTGGCATTTACTTTGAATATAGAATTTAATTTGTATATTTGAAAATCACCTCTGGCCCCTCAGGACTGAGGTTGACTTTAAAAACATTTTCTAAATTAACCTTTTATGTATTCAGCTTTTTCAAAGAGCCGCACTCTCAAATTCAACTCTCAAAAAGCAGATTGTGCCAGAATCCAGGTGCACAGGGAAAGCAGGAAATGCAGGTCAGTGGGCAGGAAGAGCTTGAAGTGCATTTGTTTTACTGGCACTATTCTCTGCATCTGTGACTATGTTGCAACAGTGCCCATGTTTACTGCAGCCTAGTTTTTCCTACGTACCCTTATGCTGGCTGAGGGCTTTCTTGGAATAGTGGCTTTTGAAAAGTTGTCTGCAGAATCACTTTGACTACATCTACTGCATAGGATGTTGATTTTGAACCTTTTATCTACAGTCATGAAATTGAAGTAATCTTTGATTAAGAGCTGCATTTTCAAGGATCTAATAAAAATTGTTTTTTACCAAATTTAGATACATAGCAAAATATACTACGTATAAAATGTAGCACTCTCAATTCAGACTTAAAGCTCAGAATTTTATTTGATTGAATATGCACATTCAGAACATAGAATTCTAATTATTTTGCTTAGTGGCATGACTTTTAGAGCATAATCACAATTGTGTCAGATTTTCTAACATCGTAATAACAATTTAAACCTATAACTCTGAAGTGTTCTGAGTCCATGCTGAAACAAATGTGCTCAGAGGGCAGTTTTTAGTACGGACAGGTACAGTATGTCTCAATAAATCTTTCAGTGGCAAAACCAGCTTTTTTGCTTTTCTTTGTCATAGCATGATTTTAGTGATCACATATTCACTAGAACCAGCAGTGCTTTGTAGTTCTTGTGGTTGATTTCTTTCAACTTTTTCTCTTAAAAAAGAAATGCTGCTTAATCCCGCAGCACAGCATTTCGTGTTTTCCTGATTGTCTCGTGTTATATGTGAAATCGCCTTAATGCTGTCAAAACATCTCAGAGCACAGAAATCATCTCCATTTAGATTTGTTATTTGTTCCTGCATCTCATACATTTTAAAATGTGGTTTGAATAAATGAAATCTCCTTCACAGACTGATGTAATACCTTCTGCTCAACATTTTTTTTATAGTATGAAACGGTTTCAAAACATGGGAGATAAATTTGCAGAACTACCCAAATTTACAGTACTCTTAACGTTTTGTACTCGTAGATGAAATGAACATCTTTCAGTTACACAGAACTGTGCTTCTACTCTGGTGAGCCATGAGGACAGACTCAGGCAATCAGGAAATTGAATCTCACATGTGCATGACAATGAGAAGTGTCCAGGTGACCTCTAATTGAACAGCCATCCGTTCATCCCCGCCATCACCTTCCTAAGCCATAACTGATGCAGGTTTCATTCAACTCCGCCTCTGCACCTCCCTCCTGTGCCTGTATGAACAACAGATGTTTGATCGGAGATAAGCATGCAGGTCAATGTCGACCTCATCACAACAGACCTAGTTTCGCCCATCATGCCAATAACCGCCAGGCGATGGGTCCTTCCCTTTGCTGCGCTCTGATTGACAGCTCTCCACTGACAAGGTTTATGGGGGTCAGGACCTTCCTCTCTGTCATCTCTAATTGGAGCAACGTGCCATTAGCTGGTGGACCTGGACCTTGGCTGGCAGGGACTGGACAGTTATCCTCCTCTGTGTGAAAGACAATGGAACCCCTCTGATGAATTATCTACAGCATAGTCGCGGTCTCCCTATGAAGACGAGCCGTTTTTTTTTTTTGAGTAATCAGCATCTACTCAGTAAGCACAGGTGTGTGTTCAATCAATTGTTGAGAGAAAACTACCTTGCCTGGTCCGTTAAGAGGGCAAATATCCAAGTATGTCAAGGCTAGCCTTGATAAAGCAGAACCACTCAGCCTTAAACAAACAAATGAGTTAGAATGATTGACCTTCAGGCTGTGTTACTCTGTTAACCTATTCACTGTGATTCCTTGCCCCCACCCCCCTGCTATGCCAGTGATTCCACACTACACGCGATGCCTCACACAAACACAGCAGGTGAGCTGACCATATTTGCATAAGTCCGTGTAACCGTGTAAGTGTGCGACCCCTGCCAAGCAGAGGTGAGAAGAGATCCCATAAACCATTAGGTGTGGGGAATGTACAATACATACGAGAGCAGCTCGCTGTTTGCAGGAGTATAAATATTTCCTATATGGCAGATTGTGGCTTTGTGCAGGATTACAGTTGAATCTTATAATTAGCATGAAAGGCCAGCGGGGGAGAAAGTTGGAGAAAAGAATATGAATGGACAAAGGGGACTGACCTCCGCTATCTCCCCCAGGCATGCCTATTGCTTATCTGGCTCAATGGCAGCAATGTTTATGTATAACTTAAGCAGTGCGGAGATGTGCGCTGCTTAAGCTCCTGTGTGGCAGTTCAATTTCTGAATTGGTTTTTGATTATGGAGCAAGCTGGGAGAAGACTTCGCTGTTTTAAAAAAAAAAAAAAGTGACTGATAGTGTTTATAGGTCATTGTCAAGCAGTTTCTAGTCTTGGTTTGGGGGGAAAAAACACCTCACAAAGATCTACAATGTTCTGAGGCTGAATTGATTGGACCCCTCGCCCTGTACATTTTGATCAATCACCAAAAACACTGCCAGTCTTAACAAGAAGTTCCCAACTTTAGATGGGCTTGGAGATTTTTATTGTTAAGATATTATGTCCATTGTTCATTGGCGTGTTCAAATGGATTTTGGATGGCCTCTTATTGTGAAAGGTCACTAAGGCTGCAGCACAATCTTAAACCCTCTGCAGCATTTTATTTACTCCACAAGCAAACCCTGGCCATTATGCATCCTGCACTGAAGTCTTTGGCACCAAACATTTCACTTCAACTTTTATTTAACTGACATATTACTTGAATTGCTTGTGTAATCTCCAGGCTGGAAATTCCACACAGAGCTCTATATTGGTTTTCCTGGTTTGTTTTTTTCCTTCCCCCTACAGTAATATCACTGTGTTAGTCATTGTAGTTGTTACATAAGGGAACACTCAATCCCAGCAGCCAGCAAGACAATTAAGCAGGAACTGTCCTACCCATGTAGACTGTTATGGAAAAAATCAACTTTGATCACTTTCCGTTAATTGACAGGATGCTAATTTAGCTGTTGATTTGAGGTTGCTTCACAGCAGTCATTTGAGGGATTTGCGACTACAAATGATTCAGGGGAACAAAGACGCCAGGGTTTGATGTAGATTCCTGTATTGTCACCTTTTTGAGTCACCCACTGTCCCACTTAGATGTGCTGATGTTTTTATATTTGCCAATGTGCTGGGGCTCTTTCTGTTATTTTCTCTCAGCTTCATAGCTTCCCTTTGTATCTACTCAGGAAGGAATTATTTGACTAGATAATAACAAAACATAACAGATAGTTTCTTTTTGTGAGTTGCCTCACTATCAAGGTGGAGTTTCTGATATTCTGGGTCTTTTTCAATGATTTTTCAAATCCAGCATGCTGCAATAAGAACTTTTAATTTGAAATTGGACTTTGCTTGGTTTGATAAATATTTATGCGCTCATGTTTGGTCATATCAAAGTTTGGCAGAGTTACGATAAACCTGAGGTGAAAATTAGCCGTGTAATCACAAATGGATTATGCAAATTAAAGATCAATTGCATTTCCACGTTTTCTAGAAAATATAGAGACTTTGTTTCAGAAAAAGGCTTTTGGCCATCAAGGTGAGTTTGCTGAGAGCCAGCGGGGTTCCTCATCTCCCTCCAGCGGGTAACAAGCTTATTTTCCATACGTAGCCAGGTGCATGTTTTAAGATAGAGCCTTAACAGCGTGGTGTGGTGGTGAATTCCAATTGAGCCAAGCCCAGGTACAATAACGCTGTTATGAATGCAGCCAGTGATGTTGATGGCATCCATATCACACTCAGAGGGATGAGGAAAAAAAGAGCCTGACATCTGTTTCAAGCACACTCCAGCCTTTACATCTCCCCACAAAGTCATGGGTTGGGAGGCACACGTCTGGGTTTCCTAGATTAAAATGTGTCAACAAGCTTAACTGCTGGCTTTGAAACTTGCCTCTCTCGCTTTGTAATTCCCCTGATGGTTGGTGAATTTCCATTTTCTTAAGCATATGGTTAACACAATGATACATGCAGCCCTTTACATGATAGCGCTGGCCTTTTTCCAAAGTGTAACCTCAATGTAGATGATAGATTCAATGAAAGTAACACCTGATTAATGTTACTTAAAGTTGATTCATCAGTGATGTTTACTTTTGTTTAACACAATGGACCACTGCAGTACAATAGCTCTGATAGTTGCTATTCGGGAAATATTACGTGATGTTCATTTCCATGTGCATGATAATCCCACACAGTGGTCCTGAAGAAAGAAGGGTTGTTGTTTGCTATCAAGCCAGTGCTTTGGCTACCTCATCCTGTTGGACTTGGTGGACTTTTTTTTTTTTTTTGGTTTAGTTATGGGGATTACTCTTTTGGACGAGCTTTAAAGACTACAGTGGGAAGGGGAGAGGGAGAGGCAGCTGGGCTTAAGGATAGGATAAAACAGAGGGGGTGTAGCAGTGTATAAAAGATGGAGAAACAGAGGCAGAGGTATTCAGTTGCTCAGGAAACATTCTCTTTCTCTGTTGCCTTCTCCTCTTTTCATTGCTGAAGGTCAGGATAAATAATCGATAGCATTAGAAAGAGCTCATCTGTCCCTGGCCTATTGTGCCTGAGACTTGGTCCCCATTGACAATTAAAGGCCCCTGAGTCATTAATGTTCAAGTAGCCTGGAAACCCCTTAGCATTGTTCCTTCTGAATGAGAGAGAAATCCAATGCAGGCTTGAGGTTTGCCACTGTAGGGTCATGACATTGACAGGTGGGGGGGGGAGGCTGGATGATTTGTTGACACACATTAAAAGCTAAAGGGAGGACACTACCTCAGCCCCACCTCACCTCTTGACTTTACAGTTATTTTTAAAACGGAGCGAACACAGCTACACTGGCCTCGGTAGAAGAAGCAGGAGCGAAAGCGAGGGAGGCAGAGACGGAAGGAGCAAAAAACTAAATGTGAAGGCTGGCTCCTTTTCAGTGGGCTGTGTCACTATCAATAGTGACACCTTGAACAATTCAGTCAGTGATATTGAAAGTGCTGTGTGTCAGCAACCCTGCTTGTGACATTCCCAGAAGGCACCGGCTCCCCCGGTGGCAGGTCACACTATAAAAAGAACAATCAGAGTGGCCTGATGGAACTAATTTCATCTGGCCTTTAATGTTCCTGTCCCTCCCTTCTTTCACTCAACCATCCCAGTCCCACACATACACGTACACATATTTATGCCTCCTTGTCTTTACTCCCTTTGTGTCCATGTGTCTACGTTTCTCTCCTGTCTGTCTCACCTCTCCGTACCCTCCTCTCTTACTCTGTGTCATCTCCTCGCTCTTCTGTTCTCGTCAGGCTTTCCTTACCTTTTGCTTTGCAGTCACGTTTCATCTCTGTGCATGACTCATTCTGCTCAATAAGCTCCAAAGTAAGCAGATTTGTCCATCCTCTCCTCTCCTCTCTCTCTTCTCCCCCTCCTCCCTAAGAAGGCTATTGTGATTCACGGAGGAAACCCTTCAGAGCAAATATTCTCTGGGCATTTCATGTATAAACATGCCTGACTTTCTATCACCGGGGGGGGGGAGGAAAAAAATGAAAATGCAAAAAAAGCTTTGTGTAACGCAGTGATTAAATACGTAACAACCAACAAATGTTTTGATGCATTGGTCTGAGCCGTTTGGTTGAGTTATTGCCAAGTGTGATAAATAGATTAGTCTCTAGATGGTGGCCTCAAACAAGTTTCCTCCAATGCTTAAGGCAGAGTTGTCATTCCAGCTAATTTGTTGGGATTTTGCCTGCCAAGAGTCCAACTGGTGATGAAAGGAGTCAGCCCCTTTAGCATTTAGACAGAAATAAACAAATTCATACTCTCTATTAATATATATGTATTTTAACTGGATGTGAAATCCTCTCTCCGAATGCCATTGTCAGGATTAAGGGTCAGAATATGCAATCTAAGTTGAATTAAGGAAAGCAACCTCAGTGTCATATGCACAGAGAGCACACTCAAAAAAAGAAAGAGCATTAGCATTCTCACATTTGCATAAAGTTCCTATATATAAATCAAGTGTTGTGGAGAGCTTTTGGAGTGACTAACATGTACAGAAACGCATCGGAACGAGTGGGTTATTTCAAATGCAAAGGGGGTGTAGTTGCTGTAATCATCCAGCAACATGGCAGACGGGGAACACAAAGATTTTTTTGCACCTTTTTCTTCCATCTTTCATCAGCTGCCCTGCTCCTAAATTATAAGAGCAAATCATTAGGAATGTTGACAATACAATATAACATGACTCTGGCACCGCTCAGCAAAAAGTGCCTCACTAAGCAATGCAAACAACAACTTCAATTATGGTTTTTTTCTCTCAACCTCCTCTTCTGTCACACAGCCATTTACTGCCTCAGATGATGTACAGTATGCTGCACTGGGACATACATATGGAATGGCTTGAGGACTTTAGATTAAAATTGATTTTCCTCCCCTTGGGAAGTTGAAAAAGTCAAAAATTGTTACTTGGACATTTATGAAACAGATTTAGTCTGTTGACATTGAAGGCTATTTGATAAGTAATTAAATAGCCTTTACACAAGACAAGGTGACAGGTAACTCTTTGTCATCCCCCCCCCCACCTGTGTAGAGTAGCTCTGTAATGATGATATACAGTGCAGAGTTTGTTGTTTTGTGCCTGATACTATAAAGGGAATAGATCATATTTTGTGGTTGCAGCAGAGGATTGCATTAGTATTTGTCAGTTGTGGTCATTTGTGCCAATTATCAAAGAGTTTCAGGCTGAGATTGTGACAGAAAAGAAAAGGAAATATATGCAGTATGTCAATTAATATACAGTATGCATTGCAGGCCGTAATGTGTTTATGTCTGTGAGCTGTGGAGGCAGTGTGCAGGGAAACACTTGGCGGAGATAGTGCTCCGGCTGGCAGGGTCCTCTGATTAATGAGTTATCCCAGCCTCGTAGCCTCGGACGGGCAAGAGGCCACACATCTGTGTGTCACTCAGGTCTGACACCTTCTCCCAGCCCGGCTGCCATCCGCTCACCGAGGGACTTTCCAGATGTTCCAAGGTTTCCGTACGCGACGCGGGGGCCACAGTCACCGAATCACCATCCTGACATTGCGTTGGTGACACCTGAGTCTGTATAATAACTTTCCTGCAAAGTTCAGAGTGTATTAAAGCAGTTTTTGCTTGTAGCTTCTGCACTAGGAAATGCTTTATCAGTTTTGTTCCAGATGTTGATTTGGCTCGCAGGTGTTTGAGGTGTTTGTGATAAAGGCAGCTGCCTGTGATGACATGTTTGGTTTGAGATTAATTTGTGTTGTTAGCCTCCTCAATTTGGTTGCCTACACCATAGAGAAAGATGTAATTTCAGCTTTTTCCCCCCACACAGCCTCTCTGTCTTACATAAAGCAGTTAGACCTGAGTTCAAAATAGGACCTGTGGGTATCAAGTATCAATAGTCTATGATAAAAGTTCAGCAAGCAAAGCTGATATATTGTTGCTGTCCCCAAAGGGAGGATAATTTATAAAACCTTGTCCTCGTCTACCTTTTGTGCACATGGTAGCTTTTACACTGAAGCCACCGCTTCCAAACAACTACTGTATGTTGATGCCACTTTTATAATCTCAGTTTTCCCTATTTCCCACAAATAAAGGAGGGGAAAAACTCATAATGGAATTCAGCCAAGGCATTGGATTATAAATGAGGTCTGCGCCAGGCTTCATAACGTTATTTAGATTCCTGTGTACAGAGACCCGTGTTCCAACTCCCATCAGCACTGCGACAGAATCAAATGTGAATATAAGCTGATATAGGGAAATTGGTTTGTAATGTGCTGATGCTTTGGAGACCCTGTGCAGAGGCAAAAAAAAAAGAGAAAAACAGCAGTTCTCTGGCACATGCAGAGTGATGTTTTAATTACTTGAATTGGAATGATAACAACCACCCCTCCCATCCCAGAATGAAACAAATTAAAAGGGTTACACTGAAAGTCACCTCTTTTTTTTCCAAGGAAAGCCTCATTTTGTTGTCATACCATATTGCATATCTGCGTCTGTTGTATTTGTTCATAATTCACTTTCAATGTTTGAAAATTTCTACTTATTTAATGTGGCATTTACTAACATGGTGCAGGGTGGTGTCTGTTCCTCAGTGCCATGACTGTGATAAAACTCAGAACACACAGAAAAAGTCTGATTAGAAATGACGGGAGTGTGAGTAATATGTGTATTCAGTCTGAGTGCAGACAGAGGACCTTTTAGCATGTCCTGCTGCACGTCTCTCACCATGGTACGTAATGAATATGTGTCCACACCAAAATGGCTTAAAAAAACCTGACTGTTCATTACCCAGCCTTTTTAAGATTTTCCATTTGATGTACAAAATGTTGCTGTGCTTTGATGGTATATGATATGATGTCAGCTGCTTTTTCAATTTTCTACAAGTTGTCAACATTAGTTATCAGTGGAAGTAAACAAACTGGTTTGTTTGCGAAATTTGACTGCTTTTGCATGACTGAGCTTCGTCGTGCTTTGTCTCTCTTTGTTACATAGTTTGTTGCTTATCCGAAAATGTCACATGGAGCTAGTTGTGCAGCAACGGGGGTGACTCAGGCACTGCAGTGACACACAACTATAAACTGTTATTATTAGTAGAGCTGGTTCCAACATGCCTGCTGAATTTATTATGAATGACTCTCAAAGGAATATTCGCTTTATTGCAGAGAGTTAGATGAGAAGATAGATGCCACTCTCATGTCTATATGGTCAAAAACCGTTAAAAGTGTTAAAATGACAATTGGGTGTTTTATAGGTAGTTCTATGCCAGACTATTTCTTGGCTGGGACCAGGCAACCAGCGGAGTCTCTAGGAAGTTACTGGTCCCAGCCAAGAAATAGTCTGGCACATAAGCCCCTGTAAATTGCAAGTAGTTGTTTTTACACTTCAGTTTTTATACAGATTAAACAAAAAAAAATATAATGTGTAAATCAGTGAGCTTTAGAGGTCCTGTTAGGCGGATTCTGTTACCTTTGGATAGACCCAGGCTAGCGGTTTCTCCTTGTTTCCAGTCTTTGTGCTAAGCTAATGAGCATATTTTTACAAAAGGTCACACTATTCGTTTAATCATATGTGACCCCCTCTCATCACATATACGATAAACACAGCTGCTCGAAGATAGGATGTTGCACCCTCAACATTGAGAAGTAATGAGTCCGTCTAGAGATTATTAATTATATGACATTATTATTATTTGGACTTTCCAGTTGGGGCACAGAGGATAAACAGTGTATGGCTTATGACAGTATTGTGGGAAGATGAGAAGGGCTTTCTTCCTCAGGCACAAAAGGTCTCATAACTTCAGCATGTTGGCAGCATGGCTTTTTTGTATAATTCTCTTCAAGAAGCTAAGATCATCGAACCAGAGGAAAAGCAGGATGACATGTCTTGAGCTGTTGTGCAGAGATGCAAGACATGTCGGTTTTTCCACCTTACTTGCTACAAGGTTAACTTTGGGGAATTTTGACGAAGGCAAACATCGCCTGTTTTGGCAGCCAGGCCTAGTAAACCTCAGAGGATGGTCCTAAGAAAACAAGCAGTGTTTCCCTGCAGTTTCAATCCAATTCACATGCTCAACTGCATAACATGCAACCTGAATAGGCTAGATGTCTAATCTATCCATTAAATGTAATTGAGACTCAAACACAGCATTAGAGCCAGTCTGTAGGATTGAGCTTGGAGACGCAAATTGCAGGGATTAGAGAAATCTCAAATATATGTATATGCTCGTATTTTTCCACAGCGAGAAATACTGCATAAGGTCTCTCAGTAGAGCATCTAAAATTACCTTGTCAATCGTGTACCAGCTGCAGACTAGTTTTCTGCTCGTCTCACTGGCACACGAAGAAAAAGGGATGTAAAAGGGTCAAAACAAGCTCTGTTTGGATGGCTTTCAGGGCTATGTGTCTAATGGATAGTTTTTAATGAGAAGAGGCTATGAGGCCTGATTTAGAACCGCAGTGACAGCCAGTCAGAGGGGAAAAAGCAACCCCCTCCTCCACCGCCACAAACACCGAAAACTGCACTACCATCATTTGTTGTCATGGTGCAGACAGCGTTCCAACAAAAATAGCGGCAGAAAAACTGCAAATAAAGTCAAAGACCCATCCATATCTCTTTTTCTAAAGTTGTCAGCTTTCTGTCAATGGTGTGCTTAAGACTTATACTTACAAGCTTGGCAAATGTAAGTATGAACCTCCAGTTGCCAGTGAGCTTTGAGGATAACAAAAGAACAATTTGTCAGAACACTGCCTTCCCTCTGTGTTTTTAATGTGGCAAAATTAGCACAGCAGAGGGAAATTATGCTAAAAATTCAAGGCAATCCTCCGAATGATCATACAGTAAAGTGACAAAATGAGATGGTGTAAAGATAAATCACATTATGGATCTCCAGGGTAATACACATTGCAAATGGACAGCCTACTTTGATACTTATATTCCCCAGGAAACACAGTCATAATGTTGTACTGGAGGGAAAATGTGAGTAGCTTTTTGATGCACTAGCACTGTGTAATGTCCGAATACATTTGTATCGTCTAGCCAACTTACATGTGCCAACACAGCTGTCATAATTAAAGGCATACAATTGTGTTCCTGTATTGCTGTAGAACAAGTAGTACATACTAATGCTGAGAACAGACAAATGTTCATCATGACACATGCTTGAATAAGTTGAATATTACAAGACCTGCAGAGGAAAACACTGATTTTAACACTGATAGCTGTTGCAAATGACTTGAGTGAATTTGCACCAATCATATTTTTTGCTAAGGGGGACTGACGGAATCATCAGCCCAAACTGTGATCTCATCAGACGGGGTCGCAAGCAAGGAAAGACAGAGGGACCTCACCTATTTACCCAGAACCGGTCTGTCTTCTTTATCTCCTCATATATTTCAATCACAAGAGGCAGCTTTTAGGAATTTTATTTCCTGCGCTGCAGCAAATGCTTGACCCTCATCAGTGCAGTCAAGCCTTGTGTCTTTATCAAAAAGCTGCTACATCCACCGGCTTTCTTGTACTGATGATTCGCTCTGGTATCGGCCAAATTATATTCATCAACAGGGGAAATTGATCAGAGTTGGGAAAAAAATAGAGACTCCTCGCTACCACATTCTCTAAATTAGGACATGCTGCTAACCAGAACTTTATAATAACATGGTAGGCAGACTCCTTGCAGAAGTGAAGGGAACATAATGGGGATCTCCCTTTCTATTTAGCACAAACATGCCACCCCGTTAGACGATCAGGTTCCCCGATGATCATTATGACAAGTCCAAACCCCCTCGGCCCGGCACACTCGCACACACACACACACTTACATACCCATCCTGGATAAATAAGCCATGGGTAATTATAGCGGGGAAGCGTGTCTTAGTGGAGCTGTCAGAACTGTAATTGCTAAAGGGATGGTGGGCTATCGGCAAGCGAATCGCGCTGCCTAAAAAGTGTTGCAAGTGCAACACTGGCAGTGGCGAGTGACTTTGATTATGAGGAAAGAAGTGAGAGATGGAGGTTATCACCCAACCCCTTCTCATATCTTGCATGTTATGAACAAGGCTGCCAGTTTAACACAAGATAAGCAGAATTCTTTAGAAAAGCCACACAGTAAATATTCACATGCATTACCTTTACTGTGAAGTGACTGCCCCCCATCACTTTCTCTTACTCTCTTTTCCAGAGGATGGTCGTGCCAGAGTATTTAGTCTAGAGGGATATTACAGTGCACTTGTCTGGGCTTAGAAAGGTAACATCCATACCTGTATCACATCAAACATGAGACGAAAAACCCCTATCATCTTGTTAGAAGAAATTGCCATGGGTAAATGTGTGCACTAGTGTGCTCACTCAGCTTTGCTGTCATGAATTGGCCATTTCTGTGCCAGAAGCTTTGGGAGAGAGGAAAAAGAGAGAAGGATTGAACTCGAGCCAAAAATGGGATTTAATTTCTTAGAAATTCCCATCTGTTTATGTATGTGTGCATGGAGGAGTGGGAGGACGGAGAGGAGAGTAAAGGATGAGGGAACAGGAAAAAAGAATACTATATTCCCAGGGTGAAGGAGAGAACTGAAATCACGACTTTCAAATGAACAGCAAGCTTCTTCTCATGGAGATTGCTTGTGAAAATTACAAGTCATAATGTCATCAGTGAATCAATGGGGACTATAAAGGTAATCATAACAGTACAGTGTGTGCGAGCTGCAGCCAAATTGCCACTCTGTTTGCCACTTTCCCCTCAGCAGATAATTGCACTGGACAACCTGAATCAAGTCTATTCATGCCGAAACAATTTACATACATCTCCCCACGCCATGAAGCTAATTGCATTTCAAAAAGTTATTGTGCCACAACACCAAATATTGATTGAATGCTAAACATGCAATCTGTGAGTGTAAGCAAATAGCTAATTTGATTTCAATCATGGTGTGGAAGGTTTTGGGTGGACTAACCTCTCCAGTCACAACCCAGTTTGAATCAAGATATGAAAGTCACTGCATGGTTAGCTTTAAAATCTGTCAAAATATCTCAATTGTGAGCTTTTATGAGGAGAAAATGAACTTAATTGAAAGTGGCATACAATTGGCCGGCATTAATCTAGCGTGAAATTTGTCTTCAGCTATCCTGGGCAGGGGCGAGCACCAACTTTGCTGCATTATCTCCAGAGTGATTGGAGAATTTGTAATTGGTTATGATCATTATGGCATGAGGTGGCTGCTCACCACCACCCAAATATCACAGTTACTAGAGATGGGCGGTTTCTACAACATCAAATCAAAAATTTAATAATTTTGTACATTAATTGATCAAAACATAAATCTACTTCAGAATACATCTCATTAGCATACTCTTTAGCAAAGCGGAGCGAAGAGGAAAGCTGTTTTATGTGTTTTATATTTTAAAACAAGACCAAAGTAGATTTGATTATTAATTACAGTGTTGGTATGACAACATCTAGCATTAATGTCATTACTGCAATATTGTCCTAGTCAATAGTATCAGGCTATATCCTAACCTTTTTCCATTAGAAAGTTGTGCTATCGTGCTTATTTGTCAGTTTATAATTAAAAGATTTTCGCTAAAACTGTTTCAGTTGATTTAGCACCTTTCATAAAAACGTTCACCACATCATCCAGTGCAACAACACAGAAACACCTTGTCTTGTCTTGCTCTACAATTAACAGAAAAGAGTTCGATACAAGATTGAAATAAGCTGAAAACAAATCCACCTAAAACACAGACTCTATCTCTCCAACACTGTATCCATGGCAACACAGTTATTTTGACATACCCTTAGCATTCTCTGATTATATTTCATTTGCATATAATCATATTTTATCTGCACAACGTAGATTAATTTCCTAGGACCACAGTTACCAACAGTGCTTCTGACAATATGAATGGATCTACAGTACATGTGCAGTAATGATGTTTTTAACTACTGTCCTAAAGTAAATGCACACTGTGTCTATAGAGTTGTCAGGTCAAGGCTGCAGTGGTGGGTAAATGCCATTTGCCCACATTTTGAATTATAAAATAGAAGATGCAACTTATTTACGATTTAATGAAAAAGATGGAGGAGAAGAGACAAACTGATTCAGAAGCAGCCCTGGAGTCAGGTGATGGAGAGACATTAACGAAGTCTAGAGAAGGTAGAAAAACTGTTAAGGGCTAATTTATAGTTTTTAAGGTATAATCTAAATCCAACTAAATTTAAAACACACTATATGCTATACAATGATTGATATGTGTTTTAAAACATTAACACTACACATGTGCTACACATGATGCTAAATGTTAACATACAGAAGTACAATTGGCAGTTGAGAAACACAAAGAAAATGCAGATTTTTCATCTACCAGTCAAACTATTCACTTATGTGATGCAGCTGTGAGCTTAAGCAACTAAATTACACATCAGTAAGTTTTGTTATCATATAGACTGTGTTTATTCTGAGACGGGTTGTTAAGACCGATATGTCCATCTTTCCATCAATCCTATCCTTCGCGGCCGACGATAGAGGTAACATAGCTGAGTTCAGGAAGGGTTTACACATCCAAGTAATGTTGGACTCAACAGTTCACTTCTATTTGGGCAGTTAAAAGCACAACATTGTAAAATCTTCAAATGGTCAAAAAGTAATTTACATCAAATAGAGGATGTCAGATGGTTGGAGTTTGCTTGTGAGCCACTTCCTGCTGTGCGTTTAGTATTTCATCACAGATAACTTTGTCTGTTTACTCAGGCAGCACCGCTTTCTTTCTGCCACATGTCATCTTATTACTGGAGACACTTGTAGCAGCTCGCAACAAACATCATATTGTCACACATGGGCGCCAATAATTGTGAACTCCACAAAGCATGGGCGTGCTGTTGAGGCAGGGCCTCGTGAAATCGCAGCTGCCACCGCCACACGCCTCCTGCCACATGGAAGAAGGATTCTGTTTGCTCAGAGTGAGATGAAGGGGCGCCTCGCTGTCACGGGAACCTAACCATCTCTGATTGCATTCTTCAAATGGTGTGTTTTCATATGCTGTTGTTTTGAACAGATGTGTTGTTTGGAACAGATAAGAGCTAAAGCGTGATGTGTACATGCATTATACCATGCCTTTTCTGAATCTTTCTCCTTCTCCTTCCCTACCTTCTCTAGCTCTCAGTCTCAACAGGTATCAGACGCCGCTCTCTGTTTGTATTGTTAGGCGGCTTCTGAGTTGGAGCCTTTGAAATGGAAACTTCATATTCTCTTTTTCTTCCAGACTTCCTTGAAGTACACTTTTGTTCAATCTCGAGGCCTCATTCTCATTGCATGATAATCAAGTAATACACAAGACAGTTCCTCTGTGATTCCCTCTATGGAATTACAGCACGTAATCTAATGCACAGACCCTAATGGTACTATAAATATTACGCATTCAACAAATCTGGGCCACTGTGTAATCAACTCATGAGGGATTTGACAGTTTCTTGACTGATGGATCGCGTTGGAAGGTAAACAGGACCAGAAATGATAGTCTGGTGTAGAGTTTCTCCTTCTCTGAAAGTGCCGTCTTCCCTCCATGCATGCCACTCTTCATTTCCTTCCCCATTCAACTACCAGGGGGCAACAGACCGCATTCAATCATCACAGGACCTGATAGCTGTAAATTGTATTTGCGCACCGAAAACGCATAATCAACAGCGGTACTTTCTTATTCATAATCTTCTCTGTGACTCCTTTCGCTTAATGCATTCACTTTCAGGTTCCTAGATAGGAGGGGGGAAGAAGGAGGCAACGTGTGATTACAGACGATGCTTTGAGCACTTGCACAAATGCAGTGATCCCCCCCCCCCTCTCCTCCCAGTTGTCTCTATTTTTCTCCTGTTTGGTCAGGGTATGCCAATCCATTAATAATGAACACTATCATTTTTCAGTATAGATCTTTCTGCTCCCTGTTTCTCTTACTGTCTGCCCAACACTGTAGCTCACCACACTGGTTTGCATGTACAGTTTGATTCACCTGGTTGGATCAAGAAAACATTATATTCATGAGGCTATGTACCAAAAGTCTTTTTTTGACAAATGGCCCAACATTTAAATTCAGATAGTGAAGGCTGCATGTGGACATGCATGGCACCCTGCTGGGAGACATTAGAAGACTCCTTTTGGATACACAAACATTTTGGAATATGTCGGAGCAGGATTGCTGTGTTTACGTGAAATTGAGTGCACTAACCGGGTCACAGTAGACCTATAATAAAAGGCCTGATTATGCATGCTGCTGTGCATCCCAATTATGCATAACACTGCACAATTTTGTTCCTATTGGAAAAATATACATATTGTAAGCCTTTGCATGTTTTCCATTTCACTAGTGATCATGAGTGTTCATACTGTACATTTGTTTATGCAGCGTTGCAGTTGTTTGTTTTTGGCCCAATCTAGGAATTTTCATTGAAGGTCTTTTAAACACTTGCTAATAAATGAATATTGCCTATGTGCAATTTTTCCGAAATAGTGCTTCATCATAACTAAAATGTGTCGACACCCCACTATTATGTTTGCACTAAATATTCATCTTAACTTGCCAAAGTGTTCTCTGTCCACTCCATTTTTACTCACTCATGGTGGATCTAGTTCTTCAACATCAGTCTGTCCATAACTCAGGCAGATACTCCCTGCAGCAAGCTCTCTGCAAGAGAGACTCTGGTTCTTGGAGAAATTTACGCACACGGCTACAAGTCGTTGTCTCTCGGTCTTGTTTCAGGACCAAATTTAAGAGCTAATAATCAGTCCAGTCTGACCTCATTTAACAAGGTTAAGAGTCTAAATCAATGCTAGGGGCTCTGTGTGGCTGTACTTAGTATTATTACTTAGTATTCAGCTCAAAGCACCACTGCAAAGCACAAATGCATCTTAGTTTAGCATGGTAGCATGCTAACATTTGCGAATTAGCACTAAACATTAACTACAGCTGATAGTTTTGCAGATGTTTGGTAACAAACCAAAGTATTTTGGTACATTTTGATGTGATGATGGCGCTACATGAAAAGTTAAGGGATCACAAAAGTTATTACAGTTCATCCTGAGGGGGACATGAGGTCAGTACCACATTTCATGGCAATTCATCCAATAGTTGTTGAGACATTCCACTCTGGACCAATAGTGGTTGGTCCAGAGTTGGTCCATAGAGTTGATAAAACCAGTTGGTTTTATCAACCAACTGGTTGACAAACATTTCCATCCCTTGAGCTATGCCGCTACCATAGTTAAAAAGTCAGAGACTTATATGTAGCTGGAGATACTAAACAGAATGGTGGCAAAGTCAAAGCCCGTCCATCCTGAAGTTCTCTCCGCTGGGATGTGTGAGACAGAGGTCCTTTGCTGTAGGTGAGAGAAAAGGCCAACTGTGGGCAACTTGAAGTCTGTCTTGCAGTCTTTACAGCTTTCTGTCTCCAAATCTCTAAGTCTCTAATCAGAGCCGTGACTGTCCTCATCACAGACCAATCCCATCCTACTCCTCTTCCTGCCCTCTGCTCTGCTGTCCTCTTGACCTCTCTTCTTTCTGATAGAAGAGTACCTTATTTCTTCCTCCTTCTTTACTTGAGCGTATTCTCGTTTTTATAGTGCTTTCCCTCTTCTCCTCGATTTCCTCCTTGGAGAGGTCATCTCTTAGCTCTTTGCCAGGCATTCACTCCTGAGATTACCTCTTCATTTACACACCCATGCAGACAGCCACCCAACCACCCACCCACCCACCACACACACACACACACACACACACACACACACACACACATACACCGACTGCTACCACTCCCCAGAGATCCAGCAGGCATTTTGTCCTTCAAACCAGCATCTTGTTTTTCAGCTCTACTCAATCACCCCCGCTGTACACCACGTGCATTAATACTGACCATGCTTTGTGGTTGATAATATCAGCCCTGCTCCATCCTTCATCATAATAACTTTAAAAAAGATACATGTTGAGTGTCAGGGGGTGGAGGGGTGCCTGGCCTAGCAGTCTGTGAACAGTACAAAAAATGCACAACAATGCAGTAAAATTAAAGGTGACATCATTATGGGTTATGGTAAAGTAAGCATTATTGTATCTTGCATAGGTTAAAAAAAATGTTTTTTTTAAATGGCATGTACCTCAATTAATTGCTTACTTAATGCACCCCGGGCAAGCACGTTAAGTGATCCAAATCGATTACACCTGCAATGTTACAGGTGCATCCTGGGCCTGGCCAAATGCTCAAATTTGAGCCTAAGGGAAGATTGTGGAGGACTTGTGGTGCACAAGGCTCTACCATAAAGCCTAGCAATGTAACGCTTTGTGTGCGTGTGGACTATGCGGTGTGTAAAAACTGTGCAGCTCTCTCTTTGCTTAATAAGTGTCTTTGGGATGCAGTCGTTATTGAATTAGTATAGTCTGTATGTCTCCGTGTTGTCTGCCTTGGTTATGCTTTATTCTACTGTTGACCCAACAAGAGGTGGCCGCTAGGCTATTTAATTTAACCCCACCCCTTAGAGTACTTTTTAACTGACGTACTTTTTACTTTTATCTAAGTGCATTTTTACATGAATAATTGTACTTTTCCTTGAGTAAAATGTCTCTAAAGTAGCAGTACTTAAATAGTAAACTAAAGTAATATACTTTAGTACTCTTTCCATCCCTGCACAGATTTGGCTGAAGGGTCTGACTGCGGTTTGGTTGAAATACTTTATGAAACTGTATCAGTTTCCCTGTGTGTGCACCTGGCTGAAGATGCACTGAGGTCAATATATCATGCCTCATGAGATAGGTTGGCGCTTGGTTTTATCTCTGCAGTGTAGCTAAAAGCAGACTGTGGTGTAGTATATATTTATGTGTAAGAATTCTGCAAGTGCTGTCATTCGGGGGTATCACACCAGACTGCAGTTACAAAGGAACCGTTTTAAGATTCAATGTGTGCTTATGATGGACAAATTTGCTAAGACTGGATAGGTGACCTCACAACCAGCTGTTTTCCCCTCATCGTACAACACAAGCACAAAGTGGAATGGCAGTAATTACTACCGCGGCATCACCTCATTGAGCCATACTGCACAGTGTAGAACACATTGCTAATGTAATCACACTATGCTACACACTCTTATGGGCCAGGCTTAATGTTGAGTGTGTGTCATTTGAGAGCCCGCTGTCACAGTAAGAGGTTCCGGCTGGTTTATAAAGGCCCATGTTTATTGTATCATGCATTAGGGCCATTAGCCCCAGTGCTAGCCGAACCCAGCTGGTTCCCAGGGTCATTCCTCAATGTGAAACTGAACTGCATGACATGACCAAAATTGACTCTCCTCAGAATACTCCTGAGATAATGGACGTCTCTGTAATTGACATCAATACCTGGGAACGAGCTGGTGCTCTGGCTATGGATAAAACGCAGTCAGCAACTATCAGAGCGGCTATTTCTGTCTTCATATCTCATGTTTGATTCGTGTTTACATGTACTTCTATCAGGGGAGGTTTAGAATGAGGGGTTCTGCTTCTTCCAACTCATAATTTTCTCCAGTAGTTATGGAGCGTTAACCTGTAATTAAGTAAAATTGGCTTATGGTCGGTCAGATGTTTGTCCAATATTTCAATGGCGCAAGAATGCTTAAGTTTTTTATGTTAATAATCAGTGGTCTTCCTCTTGAATAATCTGAAAACACTTTTGAAAAAAGTGAGTTGTCCCAGCAGGGATTTGAAAGCTCTAGAGGCTGCTGCAAGAGGCCCACTTTGCTGACAATATTAATGCTTATAGAGCCCATCAACTCTAATTATGCCTGCCTTGCGCCATCCTACCAATAGTACAACTGAATATTAATGTTAAGCAACTCTTTACAGCAACGTCACTTCATCAGTGAAATAACATCATTAACAGTGGTGCGTTTCTGAATAGTGATTGATCCTGAGGTTTGCCAAGGTTCAAGGTTAGCTGAGTATGCGCGTTTCAGGATACCTCTTTGGTCTTCTATTAGATCAGGGTGAGGGCAATTTGCCGTCTTGAAGGTGTGTAACCATCATCCCGGTTCTTTCTCCTGATGGGCCAAATTTAATCAGTACTTGTATGTTTTCCTTAATTTATCCACACACAGAGGAGGCAGCATGCCATTATCATGCAGGGAAACATTTGTTGTCGCTTGATTACGCTAATGGGAAAGCGCACACGAATATAAAATGTTGAACGTTATTGAAATTAGGCTTAATTGCTGATGGCATCTCAGGTTAATTTGTATTCCCCTGGTATGAAATGTGTCTGTGTGTGGTGTTTGTTTTTGTGTGCTGATCTGCATCTAAGTGACTGTAGATACACAGTATGCTCTCAGTGAATTCACTGGGGTTTGTTTTTGCTCTTCCAAAAAAAAAAAAAAAAAGGACGGTTGTGTGGAGATGGTGGCATAGATAACTGAATATCATTAATGATAAATACAGCATTCCCCTCATGAATCCTCTTGTTCGGGCCCTTTAGTCCACCATGATGCCGGGTCATCAGGGTGGACTGAAGGGTAGGCGGAGTCGGAAGGAAGCACGTTCAGCTGCTTCACTGGGGGATAGTGATTAAAAAGCACTTCAGTGCAGAGACTCACACAATCCAGATGAGGTTTTCCTGCACTGAAGACCGCTTTAACCAGCAAATAAAAAAACAGTTGGAACATTTCAAGTAGCTCCTTGATCACTCTATCTTACTGTTATGCTTTTGTTTTTTACTTCTTAATTATTGATGTTGATGCGTTTCACTTCCTGCCAAGTTCTCCATTTAAGACTTGTTCTTAATTGTGGCGGTGGAAAAACAAAGATAAAAGGAAATGCAATTTACTCCCAGCATTCCTGATGTACTCCTGATGTGCAGTGGTGGAATTTACTACGTTCATTTACTCAAGCAGTAAGGTACATATTGTTATTATTTCCATTTTATGTTAGGGAAATACTGAATGTGCATGTTTTCACCATCTGAAATGTTCCATGTGTTACGTACATTTTGCTGATAATCTTAAACCTGCATTCATTGATTTTTATAAAAAAAAAATTGGAAACACAACGCTAACATTGTCACCTTTTAAGTTGATATGGTGAACATGTTAGCAAACAGTGCCTTATTTACACATGGCGCAGACACAACATTAGCATTCATTTGGAGTTTGCCAGATCACAAATCTGATTGCAATCCCTCTTTGTTTTCTCGGGATACGTCTCGGGACACTGTTAAAATATTTTCATAATACTGCTCTATCCTGCATTTATGCACACACTTTATATCCTGCACTTGCTTATTGCTCTTCTGGTTAGACCTAAACTGCATTTCGTTGCCTTGTACTTGTACATGTGTAATGGCAATAAAGTTGAATCTAATCTAAAATAAGGGTCGGCCCTCCTCCAGTCCAGAATGAGGTGGTAATGCACCTGGAGCTGTTTGGTAACTTCCAGAAAAAGAATAATTCCTGCGCTTTTACCCATAACACAAACACATGACTGAATCGTATTTATGAACTACAAATGAGACAAAAGTTTTTGCGTCTTCACAGGCTCAAGCTCACGCCGCTCCCTCTCCCATACAGATCAGTGCTTTCTTACCCACCCAGATCATTCAGTGTTTGAACTGATTAGGGATCAGACAAACGCTACAGCAGCTCACTGCTCCTTGTATTTGATTGTATGTGTAGAAATCGCTGGAGGCATTTTTTGTTGTTGCTTTAAGTGTAATTTTAGCTTAACTTTAGCTGCCATTATCACAAGGACAGAGGAGACAGACCATGGTTGTATTAAGAAAATACAACTGAGTGTAAATGGGGTCCAATATTCATTCTCCCTTTAGCTCTGTTCCACCAACTACTGAGGGAATTATCTGGCTCTTTAGCAGCTAAATGCTCCACCATGTTCCCTGGCTAGTTAGTAACTTGAGCTTTAAACAGCTGCCTGCTGTTTGAAACAACGCTGATGAGAGCGGTGAGAGTGAATGAAAATAGTGAAGTTGTAAGTCGGAAAAAAACAAAACTCTCTGTAGAGTTGAGTGGAAGAGTCTGGCGATAATTCTCTGTATGTTCATCACTACGAGTGACCCACTAGAAATGTACTCTTTTGATCCACTGTTAATACAAAAATATTGATTTGAACAGCTTTAAGATTCTGAATGCAGGGCCTTGAGTATTTTTTATTTGTGGTATTGCTACTTTTACTTAAGTAAAAGATCTAAATACGTGTGATTAGACAGCAGTAAGATGGCAAACCTCATGTATCATATTAAACAATAATAAAGTAGTCAAAACTAAATCCTTTGTTTACACTTATGTATGATCCCCATGTAATGTGGCAATAGCAATCCATCATCAATTCATAAAATACAGTGATCCATGGCAATTATGCAGGAAATGTAGGTCTAAGCAGCCATGCGGAAGAGAAGGCTGGGCTGAAATAGGCAGAAGGGGAGAATTTAGCCTATCTGTGGCAATTATCCAATGTGGGACAGGTCAGGAAAATGATAATGGCTAAAAGTTCTCATGCAGAACAGAGTCATAAATGTGTGAATCAATGTGGCACAAGGAATCTCAGCCTCCCGTGTGAGATTAAAAAGGTGGTCTGTACAAAGAGTGAACATGCAACAGTTTACATGCCCCTGTTTTATGAAACCAGTTGGTAATTTTTATAAATCATCAAAGATATTGTTGAGGTCACACTTATTTTTCTTAGTTGTGCTATTTTGAAATGAAAACACACTGCTTCCACAACACTAGCAGTCATAGATGTATTACATTGAGTTACTCAGAAGCACACTGATATGCTACTTCGCTTAATAAAAGCAATTCCTTCCTGATTTCCCCACAGGGATGCAGAGATGAAACAATTGCTTTATCACCACTCCCTCTCTTTTTCTTTTTCGATGTTCTTTCATTTTTTGTTGGGAACGTTTTGGGACCTTCAAACAAATGCATCACATGTTCGCAGAGCACATTTCACTGTTGAAGTTGACTTTAATGCTGACCCATCTCTTGGATGTGATGATAGAAATTCTGGACTATCTTGTTGAACCTCCTGTGTCCTCTTCTCTGGTCCCAGCTGAGTGCCTTCATCATCTCAGGGAAGGCCTCTGAAAGGATGTTTACACATTGAGGCTGTGTACATAGTCCTCAGTGCTTCTCTTTTCAAAGGATTCTTTTTCCCAGCTTGCACCGGGTTTGGCCTGTGAGGGCAGGCAGATAGACGTGTGGGCAGTGACCCGTCTGCTTTTCTGAAAAGTCCAGACTTCACTCGGCTGAAGCCGCAGGGAGGGCGACAGAGGGATGGACTCAGAGTGGGGAGCGGGATGCTAAGTTCAAGCTTTAATTCATAAATCTTTGTCCATGTCTCTCAGCATGTAGCTGTGAACAGAAAAAAAGGATATAAGGTGAAAGCCAGTGAGGGAGAGAAAAAAATCACTTTCTTTGGCAGGGACAGACGCGTCCAGAACACCTGCTGGATTTGTCCGGCGCGGTCTAGTCCGGGGGACTGGCGGACGACCTCAGAATAATTCATTTTACACCACCTCCATTGTGGCCTGCTCCTCTACTCTGATTCTGTTCTCCATTTTTAGTAAACGCCTTGTTAGCTGTGCCTGAAAGGCAGGTGGATCACTTTGAGAGTGGACTAATAACAGCTAAAACTGTCGGCACCCTTACCTCGGAATGACCTGCTAGCGGGTAGCCTCTGTCGCATCTTTCCAGAAACTATACCTGTATGTTATAAATTTAAATTTAAGCCTGATTTTCTTTGATTTTCTTCTCAATATTTTTTATATTTTTTACCTTTTCTCAAGAAAAAATTAAGCTGCCATTTGCAGTGGAATGTAGTTGAAAGTGATGTTGTGTAGTGGCTCAAGCGCTGTTTTCCATAGTGATAAAGATGGGACTGCAGACAAAAATAGCAAAGTATAGTTGGAGTTTGGGAGCCGGGGGGGGGGGAGCTTAAGTAAGGACTGAAAGCTCAACAATAACACATAATTTGCAACTCTGCCACTTTTTTGTGCCTGCCTTACTGGCAGACAGCTGCTCTACCTAGTTATTCCCTGGTGGTTTTGATGGATTCTTCCCCTCAGAAGAGGCAATGACTCCTTGGCTTTAACGCAGCATGCAGCAAGCTGAGGCCCAGCAGCGTTTACACAGGAATGAGTCTGGGAGATATAGCATTGAAGGTAGAATACATTCAGCAGACCTCGGAAAAAAAGAAGAAATTCTGTGTAACTCGGGCGAGTTTGATTTAGTACAACATGGCTGGTATAAAATATTCTAATTCATCTGAAATGCTGAACAAATTTAAATTAAACTGATAGCCAATGTGTTTGAGGTATAGTGAGTAAAGTTTAGGTTAGGGAGACATGTTAACTTGGGTAGAAATTGAACTGGAAATGTCCCCACATGAGCTGATGTTGACCCTCGCCGTTTGGAGGAATACATCACAAAGTAAAAACACTGATCCAACACACCTGAGAGACAAATTTTGACTTTGAAACACCTATCTGCCTGTCTTTCAACTGCTTGCCAACTTTGCAGAAAACAACTGTTTTTTTCCGGTTTCCTCTCAAAGAAAAGGAAAGCAAATTGTGAATTATTTACACCGTCTTTGCAATATCGTAATTTGTGTAATTCAAAGGAAAACAGCGAGGCAAACCACAGTATTCCTCTTGAAGAAGTCACAAGTATTTGTTGAATAATGTATGCTACAGCATAAGACAGGCAGCTGCTGATACACAGAGACTGAGACTTGAGATTACAGTGGCCCATATGACCTTTCCTTTCATGAAAAATTAAGCGGTTTGATATTGAGCAGATGAGGCTTTATTTAGCGCAAACCCTCAGTGAGAACTGAGAAACAGTTGTCATCAACTTGGCTTGTTTTATCATCAGAAGCTGAAGACTTTTGAAATTGTTTTCATTATTTATTGCCAAATGATTGAATAAACTGTTTTGTAGTTGTGGTTAATAACATTTCAATCATTAGAAATATAATTTCAATAGCATGGCTGATAACAGTACATTTCTTGACTACTGCCTTATCTCTTAGTCTTATTTTGTTGAATACTGATGCATTATAAAGGTTTCCATGTGCCACTGTGCTTTCTGTCTCCACTGAGAACTTGTCCATAGATGTATAATACAAAAAAAGGAAGTTGGTGAGTAAACAGTCTGCCAATGTTAGCCTGTAGGTGCCAATCTGCCTGGTAGTTTGATGTTGGAAAACCTAAGACACTCTCCAATGCATCAGAATACTGTATCTCTTCTCCAGATCCACAATTCGCTCCGCATACTATATGCTTGTTTTTCAAAGCACACAACAACTTTAAAAATTCCAAACTTCCCCAACTAGTTCTGCTGCTCAGGCAGGTATAAAATCAGCAGCGCTTTGATGTCATAAAAAAGTTAGTCCCTGCTCTCGCCGTCATTTTCCTTTGCCAAATGAGTCACAGATGAAAAATACCATATTATACTGCAGGGCCGTCAAGCTGTCACTTAGGTAATGAAGTTGGTCCAAACCATTTGTCTTATTTTGTCACACTTTTTCCACATTAGTCATACTGCACTAACCATTAACTCCTCAGGAACCCCCTTCACCCAAGGACACTTAGGCGCTCTCTCCAAGTGCGACTGAGGCCAGCTGATGCACCGTGGAAGATGGCACAGTGGGAGAAGGAGGGATGGAGGGAGTTGAGACTGTCACCAAAAGAAGAAAAGAGCTGTAGAGCATGCTAGAGAGACTTGAGCCTTGTCCAAAAGCAGCTTCAGAGAAAATAGACAGGTTGATTAATCTGTCAGAACTTACTGTTTATAAGAAAATGTTCTTATTTCCAAAGCAAGCCTATATTATACGGCACTAAAGTTCTAGATAAGCATTCAGACAGGTGAAGCAGGATTTACATGTGGACAAGTGAAGAATTAGAGGAAAAGGATGGAATGGAAGTGTGAGCACACTGGATAAAGACTGCTTCAGGCAACAGAGGAGAGGATAACCGAGCATACTGACAGGAGTGGAGGATGCAGGAAGATAAGTGAGTAAGACCATGTAAGAGACTCTGAACTACAGTGTAGTGTATAAGTAATACAAGGAGAGCACAAAGAAAGTGAAATTGGGAGAAAGGGAAAAGAGGGACATATAGAGACTTGACCAGCACAGGATTTCTGGAGTTATATCTTCAGGGTACAGTTGTGTTTGTCCTACGACAGGGTTATTACTCAGCCAAGTGTGGTAAACACTAACTGCTTTATGAAAGCCAGAGGCAGGGCCACACAAAGTGCAGTAAAAGTAAAGTGCTTTTGTTGTCTTATAGCATGTTTTACAGCATATCCATATTGAGGTATTGATGGTGCATAGCATCTTTTTCATTTAGAGGACTTTTTTAAAGCCCTACTGAGGAATTGGACTCCAGGGAGAAGCTGTTTTTTTTTTTGTTTTTTTTTCCAGTTTTGCTAAGTTTAATGTTGCGGCAGGAAATGTTCGGTGCAAGCTCAGGCGCTGCATTGGAGGTACTGTGCAGCTCGGTACACAGAGCATGCCACAAGCAATGTTGAACTCCCACAGGAGCTATTCATAATGAGAAGGTTTGAGAGTTGAAGACCATGTCCCATATGGCTTATATTTAGAAACTTGGTCAAACTGCAAGGCCCAAAGAAAAATGAGGAGGTTTTACAAGCACATTTTTACAGGTTTTATATTGTTGTGTTCATATCGACACACATCGTCACATCTATCACACAACTTGACCAGGTGTGTGTTTAACTGCAGGTGTATGTGATTAAATAAAGCCTAATGGTTCTAACTGAGCTGCATCCTGAGAGCTGGATGAGGGCCACGTGCACTGTTAGCCGCTGCTCCGACAGATGCCAGGGGGCAAGCACAAGGGAGGGGACTAATTACCGGACAGCTGCCCAGCAGACCCTCACCCTGCCCTGGGGACAGCCGTCTATCTCACTCCCCTGTCCTCCAACCCTGGACCTGAGACCTGGCACCAACGTTGCCAATTCCAGTCCGCCTCTGGGAGTTATGGTGGTTTGCCACCAACCGTCAAACGGGGGTATGGGTTTACAAACATAATTTCTTACCAGACAGACATCCCATGACAAATGAACAACTGTGATTTTGGAAAAAGTTGGTGTTGAATTGTCCCCAAGTGCTGTCTGAGTTGACCTATAAAGTTACCCCAAAACCCTCAGGTTTGACTAAATGAACACTCAAAACTCAACATGGAGTCATGGAGCACAATTTAACCCCCAAATGGTGGTTGGTTTTCTGCCACTACATCTGCATCAGCCACCAATTTAGCATTTGACCACTGCTAATTCCCAATATGGATATAAATATTTAATAGTTTGGTGCCACAGCGGACTAATAATATCTCAATTGATGCTTTGAGTAGACTGTGTCCTTCACCCCTCACTGGGATGGGTAAGAAAGGTATTTATAAGAAAATTGAGGTCACCACTGAGAGGAGGGCTGGCTATAGGCCCAAAAATTGGAGTGTGTTGGAGAGGTTCAGGCAGACTCATTTTGTTGGAATTGAGGGGCTACCGAGCAGACTGCTCATCTTGCTGTTGGCATAAGCGTGAGAAGAGGAGCTAAAGGTTGAAATTATGCACCCAGAAAGCATTTGGCTCGGGTGAGGAAAAAGTGCAATGCAATAATTAAGCAGCACAATAAAAATGATTAGAACTGCTTTTGACATTCTCATTGCGAATAACTTGCGTTTAATTGCAATCACAAATTTTAAATGCCAGTTTTATGTTCCATGGCTATAAGCTGTTTAAAGTTCAATAGCTATACTCTTTAAATCTCCCTCCAATTTCTGCTCGGAGGCAGCAAGAGGGAATGAATACAGAGATACGAGGTATGACTAGGAGACAAAAGTATGTAAAATTAGTACCCAAAAAAAGAGAAGTAGATAGAAAGAGTGAATGTCTTTCACCATTAAGTGCTGGACAGTGTGGCTTGCTGGCCTGGAGGAGGACCTGTGTGGCTCAGCTCGAGGCTAGTTAGCTATTCAGCCACAGCATCTGTTGCAGGCTAATGGATGTTATAACCTCATAAACGTCATGAAATTGGACATTATCCCTTAATTAAAAGAACAGAGATGCATTACAATGATTAGAGTGGCACTCCAGTGGACCTGCCACACGCTCCAATAATGTTTCTAGAGGACACACAGCTCCGGAGTAAGGTGTTGGTGTGTGAGGGGGGCGTGTAATATTTCTAATGAGCCCATTGCTGTTATGAGCCACAAACTTTTGAGAGTTGCAGGAGGATCCCGTCAAGTTTGGACTGCACACCAAAACTTCCTCTAACACATCTACTTGACCTTTAGTGCTATGGGAACAGCTCCACACTTGTGCTTTTTTCTTTTTTTCTTTCTCATTTTTATTTGCATTTCAGGCGCTTTTGATGATGATTTGAGTGTCTTTGCAGGGATTATGTGCGCAGCATTAGCTCAGCAGAAAAGCTGTGCTATAAACCAGATATAAAAACAAAGCTTGATGCTTGGGTTCCACAGCACCTGGGCCATCAGTGCCCAATAAATACCAGCAGCCAATCAATCTCGCTGCCTTCGCTGCTAAGGAGCTTAATGAAACCTTGGGTGGGAAACAGAGGATCTGGAAAATATCGCCTGCATGCAGATATGTGGGACATAATATTAACCCTCGCTCTGGCCTTTACTCTCAGACAAATCAAGGCGCTACAGTTGAATTTCTTGGAGCGGGTCTTTTTAAGTGTGCTGTAAAGGTCATGAGAGTCCTGCACTCACATATCTGTCATTGCTCGTCAAGTGGCCTGTGCATGAAAATGTCACATTGTCTGAGGAAGTTGTATGTTGCACAGGTGTATGGTGACCTCTGTAAACCTTGGTATCACATGAAGCCATGCCCATTTAAAGCGGTCCCCAGTGTACTTTAAATGCCTTTCTCCATTATCTGGTTTAAGAACGGCACGCATTGTGTCAGTAACCCTGTACTATGCAAAATCACAAGAAACACACCCTCAATGTATCACTGCATGCGTTTGCTTGAACCAATTACATGCTAACATTCACAAGACATGTCACTGATATTGCGTAAGCTATGCGAGAGCAATCTCAATGCCACTCTTGGCTCCGCAGGAATCCATGTGAAAAGTAATTGTGGGTTTCTCATTTATGTATAAGGCAGTCTGTCTTCTCTGATCTATTTTCTATCGAGACAGACACAATAATATAACACCGAGCACGGCCTGATAAAGAGTCTATTTTTGCTCAAAGCTCCTTCTCCTGAATGAAAATGAATGTAGGCATGTTGCAGTGGTAATGTATCAACATAAAATATTGAAATAGCCAAACCAAGGGCAAACTGCATGTAATTGAAACTCTCTCTGTACTGAGAACAAGGAACCGGTGTCCCCGCATCTGAGATTTGGCAGAAGGGCTTTCAGAAGGCATTTGTTTCAGGTTTCTCTTCTTTTCTCCCTCCCCTCCCCAGAGTTAATTGCCTTTTTGAGAAATTTGTATCGCAAGGGTTTGGTTTCTGCTGCCGTATTATTTATAACCCTTATTTTCTGACAAGAAGGGTACTTTTTTCCCCTTTCGCAGCAGCTATGATGATTGATTTGTCCTGTTTAACCTTGATAAGGGAGGACATAGAAAAACAAATTGCAGTATTGACACTGTGCTGTGATGGCATGTCGTTCGCTCAGGTGACCTGGAGGTGAGTCAGAGGTGACTCTAAAGAGGAAGAGCGGTAGCGCTGTGCTTTGCTGAATGACTCCCCTATCTATTTTCTCTCTTTTCCTAAATTTGTTTAATATATTTGCTTCAAATGATTCCACATGTGCTAAAGGCAGCTGTGACAATACGAGGTTTTTTAGTAGTTCCCTCACATTCAGACTGTGTCACACAGCTTTAGCGAAATGAGGTGTGGAATAGAAGTCAGTCTTTTTAAAATATGCTTTGCATTACTGGCAAGGTGTCATCAATGCAAGGTGATTCATCATTAAAGGATTATTGTGTGTATTGTAGATATTTAGGCATAGCTTTTAAGGTATCATTGCCAGCAAAAACATCATTATTAGAACCTCTACACACCTTCAGCCTCTGTCATCTCTGGCAGTTTTTGCTCATTGCTGTCATGTAATCTTATACTCTGCATGCAGTGGTGAATCAACATCCCTTCCTGTATCTGTCCCATGCTCCTCTGATTGCTGCTTTGTCCTCTTCCAGTGTGGTGAAGAACACCATGGGCTGGTCAGCCTCTCCAGAGTCCCTACATCTGGCAGCACCATTAATCTTCCACAGCAGCTGTGCCCCTGTACCTGTCTCTCTTTGTGTAAGGGAGATAGAAAGTCATTTTTAGTCATTATCTTCCGCCTGGCATATGCTCATTCCGCTTATCGCACTTAACCTGCACTTTGACGTTGAGACTCAACTGCTCTTCTGGATTCACTCATACAGTAGCTGACCAGCAAGATGTCCGGCATGAAAGCTTCATTGTTGCAGAAGTGACTGTTAATTTTTTTACTGAAGTTGGAAAACTTATTCACCCCATGCCATAATAGATGATGTTTGTGAATTAATGCCTGAGAGAGAGGGAGACTTGCTCAGGCCTCAGGGGGGCAGCAGGCCTTTAGGAATCCCAAAGAAGTGGACAGCTGAAGGACCACAACACGGTCAAAGCCTGAGAGGTGGCAGACTGCCCTCTACATAGTATCAGGTTTGACAGGGTGTTGCAGTTGGAGGATAAACACATGGAAACCAAAGTAGCCATCTTGTTGTACTGCCCCTTTGATGTGCACTCATCTGTCTCTGGGCAGACTGTGTGTGTTAGCCGCTAATTAACTGCTGACACTAAGGAGTGAGAAATACAGTGTTTGTGAAGTTTTACAAAGACTGAGAGACGTTTGATGGAGCTCGGGTTGAAAAGTGATTAAAACTGGGATAAATGGTGGCTGGAATTATGCTAGCTCTTGTTGGCAGCTCACCCTCACAGTTTTAACAGCGTATTGAATCGACTTCAGGGCTTGAACAACCTCATTCTTGCAGACTCAAATCTTTAACGTCTTCATCCAAATGCTAACTGCCCTACTCGATGTTGCCAACCAGATTGGATATCCTCTACCGTGAAAACAAAATCATACACTGATAAACATGGATCCATTTAGCCTCCACTACTGTTGTACTGAGCCTTTGAACTGCTCGCTTCCCATGCTTATATGGCACAACCGTCAGGCCTGGCTTCATGTGTTCAAATATTCTTGTGTTCATATGTTTATGCATGTAGGTCTCAAATGGGTGTGGACTAGAAGCACAATCTATCACAAAATTCAGAAGTATCAACTGTAATCAATGTATAAAGTTTAGCCCACCTTCTGGCCTCTGCCCGGCTGGCTGCTGTTGGTGGCTCGAGCGGCCGGGGGGATTGCCCGGGTTGAGTTAGCTTGGTCGGCAGTTAATTAGATCAGGGAATGGAAAGGTTCCCGTGGCTCCCTCTCACAGGCTGAAGGGTTATTGACATGGCCACAACAGCAATATCTGCTAATGTCAATCCAATCTTACTAGCTCCAAACATGAACACAGTGATACTCTAGTAGTCTTGAATTGATGTAGCTGAACTGTGAAGGCTTTATTGTAAGGTTCTTAAATCCCAGTACACATTTTTTGATGCAAATTACATGCTGGGAATGATATTTTGCAGACTTTTAAAGGAAGACAGATACTATTGTATTTAATTGTAGTAAGGTAGAGACATAGGGTAGTTTATTTTTAGCCACGCTGGCTGCATGCCTCCAGGGATGGCAATGTCGGTCTGCATGATGGTCCGTTGGTCCAATACCCTGGTTCAGACTAGGCCTGCACGATATGAGGAAAATCTGTGATGTGGGATAACTTCAAAGTTCAATATTGCAATGACGATATGACTTGCGATAAATATATATATATATAACAAATATTGAAGTGTGCATATTAGCTATATCAACCTGGTTGTCTTTATAAATTCAGAACAGGGTTAGAATTGAATATTTTAAATATAACTAAATATTGTTTCTAGAACAGCAACAGTGAAGTTTACAAAGTCACTTTATGAACTCAATAATATCTCCCTGGAAACAAATCTAACACGTCAATAAAATAAATCATATTCCTGACATGAAAATACAGAGCGAAGTTTTGAAAGAATGAATGACTTCCAACCCGGACTTTTCATTTAGCACCACCATCAGGTTAATTTGTCCAATACTTTAGTTTATCTATCAGTTTGGTTTTCTTTATAGTGTTTGGTTTTCTTTAGCCTCACAGACCTGCTAGAGTGGCTTGTCTTGTTAAAAACCTACATCTTTCGGCCTAATTGCATCCCAGTAAACCCGAGTCAAACATGCAGCCTTACTTTTTTTCTTGGCTCTGAGGAGGCACCAGTAGATTAAACAAAGACTAGAATGCTATGTGTGGAAGTTGGCAACGGTCTCAATACGATCATGAATTTGATTCATGATGTCATATCCCACCGAGTGAGCAGGTCAGAGCAGTTTAATTGTTTTGAGTGAAGACAACAGAGTGATGTGAAGAAGGCACCTTTTTAAATATTTTTTTCTGTAAATGATCCAGTAAATTTATTATAACTTTGTGGAGCATTTAATAAGCCTGTTTTGGACATCTGCAGAACAAGCAACCAAAGATTGCAGGTGCTGTGTGTGATGCTTGTCGCCCAGTTTGGAAACCACTGTCATAGCAAACCTTACATCTGGGATTCAAGAAGCACTTTTGCAGAACAGTGTTGGAGCTCCTCAGCATTTAAAGTTGTTGTCTAGTACACTAACACCAGATTGCCTATCCTGATGAGGAACAAATGGTGCCGTGCCACAGTCTGAGCATGACAGCCATGTGCTACATCTCGATGTCATCTGATAAACAAAGCACTGGTGACCATAGTGATGAGGTCAGAGGGTTCACCCCTGGCGCCTATGGGAAGCCCAGCCACCAGGAGTCTGGAGGTTATGCAGCCATCGCCTGCTCTGTCAGCCGATGCCACCTGATAGTGTCTAATGAGAAAAACACGTTGGTGCTGTCTCCATTCACTTCGCTCCCAAGCCGTCCGACAAGCATGCAATCTGATCATGTTGTCTGACCAGTCCGATACTGATGCTGCCTTTACTTGAGTCAGAGCAGGCCATTATCAGATAGAAGCTTCCAAGGCACAAACAATGGTTTCATAGCTGCTTTCCTTAACGTGTGCGGTTGCTCATAATTTAGTAAATGCACATATTGTAATAATGTAAAACAAATAAAATAACTCAAAATATGATATACATGTTATGATAATCCCTACTGCTTGCATATCTTGTTTAGTACATAATGAAGTAAGATTTGTTCATTTCTTTGTTTAGTAAGGTATAATATCAACTATGTAGCACACAGGGGTTCACATGAGCCACAAGTTATTTTGTGTTTTTATTTTGAGATTTTTTTTGTGATCGTATTAATGAAGTCAAAATAAACTTGGCAGCTATCCATTAAAACGGGGTGTTAATATAGTCCATGTTAAAGTTTTTCCTGTACAATATTTGACATTTTTTCACTTTCCAATACTAACCTCCAGTGCTAATACAACTTAAGAAGTTTATTATATTTTATTACATAAATTACAAATAGCTACAGTTTCTGGTCTTCTAGTAAAAGACACACTATCACAAGGTTTCCTATGAAGACACCCATTAAAAACATGACAAGTATTTACTAATTCATTTTCAAAATTTCAGGTATTGACTCATAATCAAATTAAAATATTATTACATTACTTTCCCACTTGTTCTTAGCATATTTATATCATTATCTCACATTATGTGCAGTTGTTACAGTGTATGCCCTTATTACATTATGGTTTGCTAAAAAGAGAAGTAATCTCCTTTTTATATGAGGGTATTTAGATATTTGGATTTGTAATGCATATATTTATGCATGTGTATATTTAGACTTTGATAAGAAACATAGCATCTTCTGTTTCTGAGCCAAAGCACCATACAAAGGAATTCTCTTTTATGAAGGTACAAAACAGGTCAGCCTTGCGCTTTTCTGCTCCCAGAGATGATGCTCACACATACACTTGATGAACAGAGGCTTGGAAACTCATCATCCCTATCAATCCCCTTCCTTTCTCAAGGTTCCCATTATAATCATACCCCTGAAACAGATCAAGGCCCAGTGCAACTTGTTTTCTCCTTTCAACTCGATAAATCAGATGTGCCTCCTCGGCCAGTGGTCCCTTAAAGGCAGCTTGTGGACGAGGAGAGAATAGCAGCGGCGTGGTGTGGCGTGTTCTACAGACCGTTCAGCCAGAATGCGGCGCCTGAGCTGTGAAGTGTAGCAAGCGACACACTTGAGGAGTTGGATCTTAGCCTCGCAAAAAGGGGAGAGAAGGCTGCTGTAAACATCCTGCCTGGCAAAGGACAAGAGTAGGACTGGAGAGTGGTTTAAAAAACTGAATACTGAGCCACAAGGTGGAAGAGGGGATTCAGGAAAGGGCAGACTGTACTCACTTGTAAAGATACTGTAACTGAATTTAAAATATTTGATGGATTAACGCAAGTTCAACAGGGCGGGCGCACCATAGTCTAAAGCAGGCCAAAGAATAATTCAAACTACTGTGTACCTGCATACTATCAAAAGGGGGAAGTTTGTTTTGTTCCATCCAGCGGCTTCAATGGTTTTCAAACTGCCAAGAGGTTAGGCTGTTAAACAGCATGCATCTCTTTTGTCTGTGCTCAATCTCCCCATAAGCACAAATACAGATGAAGTTGTTTTATGAGCTCGCCGAGTGAGAGGCACCCATTGTCTCTGTATGAGGCTGATTCAAAATGGCCGCCCTCAGCACTCAAATTGATCATAATTGTATTCCCAAACTCTTGCTCAGCGGGGCATTACATTTTGTGTTATTGACTTTAAAAACACATTCAGCGATTCTACTTGCAATTTCATTACACCTCTGTCAATTACCACTCTGTGAACAAAGCATGCCCGCAAATAAAATGTATGAGGTAATTTTACAAATGCCACTTAGGAGGTACCGCCGTCTGAGCGATGGGCATGCTTATTTGTACACTTGCTTACTGCAGATCTGGTTATGCATAGGCAGCCGTGAACATTTCATTAAAAAAACACAGGAGACTTGGGGTGATTGCCCCAGTGTTTTCACATCAATACATAAACCGCCAACCAGGCCCAGGTAATTAAGCATTATAAACGTTTGAAAAAAGAAATTCTTTATCCCTTTTTTTTTTGTGTTCGAAAGGGAATGCCGGTTGAGTGCAGAATTTATGAATCATAAATCATGCTAACAAGAACAATTACCTTGCACATCCGCTTCCTCGCTTCTGTTTAAAGTGTTTGTTGGTCTCCCCTCTCCTGGGTGTCCTCTTCACTGCCTTAAATGGGAAATAAACGGTGCTACAGTGGCTAATTTGCCAACCTCAGAGTCACCACTTTTCCATTTTACACTGTGGCTCCACTATGGTTAAACCTCTCACCTCTTTTCTTTTTAAAGAAGAGAACTGGAGCATGATAGGACTTGTGCGGTGTGTGTGTATATTTCTCTTTTATTCTTGCAGAGATATTTGCTCATATCGTCTGTCTGCTAAAATAAAGAGAACATGTGTGTGTTGGTGACAGGGATAGAGGGCATTGAGCTGCTGGGGGTCACTGATAAGCGCTTCAGAGACATAGAAGGAATAACCACCCAGTATAACCACCTCCACTCCACTATCCCTCTACAACCAATTACAGTAAGAAAAAAGAAACTGGGAGACATGTATGTTACAGGCTTAGGGACTCTGAGGAACATATAGTAGAACGTGACTTATAGCTGTAAATTCACTGGCAGCCGCTGAGTTTGAGGAGTAGTGATTACTGTGGTTTGTGTGTGTGTATGTGTGGATACTCTGTGTCTGCACATTTGATGACTTTGAAGGATACCGTGTTTCTCAGTGTGCAGTCTTCATAAAGAAGAGCCGTGCAACAAGGGCTTTCTGTTTCTAAGCCTGGCGAAAAAGTGCTGAAATGGGCTGTATTGATCGCCAGCAAGGGGAGTCAAAACAATCACCATGAATTAAACTCCTCAAGGTCTTAGGCAAAGGGGATTAACAAAATTATCTGGCTTCTATTCTGGCCATTTATTGTTGGTGCTGGTGTTGACAAAAGCCTGGAAAGGCAGCGAAAGCAGTCGCGGGTGAGGCGGAGGGGTAATGAGGGAAGCGTTCTTGATGAGAAACTAACAACAATGTAAACACAGCAGATAAGTGCTTTCTTGGCCCGGCAGTATTGATCATGAATAGGCTTGATGCTCAACTTTACAGGGTGAATTGTATTTTCCTGCTGGGTTTTGATAGCCAGCTGTTAACACGCTGTGCAATTACTGGCAGCAAAGACTGCTTTTTTTAGTTTTGTTTGTTGTGATGAGAGGAGGGAGGCTACGGTTAAATGTGTAGCCTCATTACAAAATGCGTGTAAGTGGATGTGAAGCGCAATTAAAAAGTGAAACAAAGCCTTTGTTTCAAATCATCAGCAATGAAACCCGAAATTATCATTAGCGCCACGGGTGTGTATGGTTGCAAAACGTTCTTGAATCAAATGGTTTGCCTCTGCCTTTGGTGATTTGGCCTTTTTTCCCCTCCTCCTCTACTCTTACCCGTGGACTTGACTCGCAGCTAATTAATTTGCAAATTTTATTCTCAATAAAGTGCTTACAAAAAGATAATTGTGACTTTATTAACAGTTTCTTGGGCAGCAGATGGTGTTCTGCAGGCCTGCCATGTTGAATTAGTGATGACGCTGTCGTTTTATGTGCTCTCTACTGTGGCAACCCATAAAACTCCTAATTAAGGCTACAAATTAATACTACTTCTTCCCAACATTATACCCAGCCATTTCACCCTAAATTAGTGTAAACAAATGCAAATATACAGGTACGTCTCCCATTAGTATGCACCTTTTCTCTGTTTACAGTAGCTACGTTTATGTAAGGAATCCCTGTTATTACAATCATTTGTTCTATATTAAGAGCAATTAAATGCCTATTAAAGATGCCAAAGCATTTGTTGGCTTGTTTGTGCTCAGCATTTACAAGACATGCAGTTCCTTGGAGCCAAATCTCACTAAACTCCATCGACTTAATCCCTCCGATGTTTTATTAAAAACAAATTATGTCCGACTTCACCGCCGGTAATCCAGCACATCAAGTATTGGTAACCGCCTGAAGGAGAAGTGCTTGCATTTTAATTAAGAGCCCAAGTAACGAGGCAGCAAAGTGTGCGGATTAGTGTGTTTACTCGGGAAGAGCAGGAGACAAAAAAGATCTTCATTTAATTTTTTAATCTGGTCTTGGATCAGCTCCAAGTGTACAGTGACTTGACATATTTCAGGAATTGAGACACTGATCTTATTTGGCAGAGAATAGAGACCTGGCAGGTGTCGGAACATCTCCTAAATTTGACTTTTCTTTTTAGGGCTCAGCTCCTTTTCATGGCATTTCCCATTCATACTGCTTCATTTTTGTTTACTTCATTAGATTCATTTATTTAAAGTAAATATATTTTTCACACAAAATAATGTTTTATAGAACTCTTTAGACTTGACAAGTTAAAAAAAAATTATTAAAAAACCCCTTCTCTTTTCACACATACTTACGTCTTACTTCATGCACTTGCTACCTTGCGGCACTTGTGTCAAGTGGAATTTGAAACTGCATTATAGCTGTTATTCTTGATGGCTTCTCCTTGATCTACTGTGGCTTGGATTGTTTGTCACTTTTGACAAAAACATCTGCCAAGTGAATAAATTTAAATATAAATATGTATTGAAATTGTTAAACGTTTAAATGCTTTGAAATTCTATGGCAAAGCTTACTGTAACATAGGAATTGTGCATACATTTTACTATACTTGTATATATTTTGACAAAATAACCTTCACACAAGATCCACTTACTAGCTTTTTCTGGAGCTTTCAACCGCATCTCAGTCTTGATCAGTGAAGAAAGTTTGCGTAGTTGTCATGGAGATGGTTCACTTGTTCTACATCAAGAATGAACTACCATGTTCAAATTGTTTTGTATTGATGTAAAATTTTCCTTAATGATCATGTATAGTTCCACATGTATGGAAAATGATTTAGCCATGAAACTTCCCTAGTCACTGCCTACCTTCAAGATCCAAAAAAACACCAAAGCCCCTTTTAATTTGTGTGTGTACTACAACAATAAACTGAAATTGTTTCAAATGAAACATAATCAGTTGGCATATTATACCACACCATATATCACACTAGTAATTTAGTGCCAAGGAGCTGTCGCGATGGCATTTACACTTACAAACCTGCACTGTTTGTATAATGCTGTCAATGTATGCTGTAAATGTTGTTGTTTTATATTGAGGTTTTTTGGCACAGACACAATAGAACCTTCTATTTTGAGCCAAGGTGGGATCAGAAAGCTGCAGAGATTGGCAGATCCTACCCTAGAGTAGCTCTGCGTACATACTATAATTGACGTACTCAGACGTAATCCCTTGTGGGACTTCTACGCTGTTCCCAGACTTCAGTGGGAGATTGCTGCTTCTTGAAGAAGTCATGACCACTGTTTGATCAAAGGGGCTCTGCTCCCAACGCCCACTGCTTTCTGCCAGCGCTTGATCTGGATCAATGCAGGGGTTATTGTATAAAATCCCCAGCTTCCTCGAGCTCTGCAAACCCACTTTTGCTGCTCAGAAAGGGAAGTCATGTTAAGTTCATGTTCGCTCCTTCGCATGTGTTTCTTGGCCATGCGGTGCTTTTCAGAGGGTTTGTCCTTTGTTGTAGAAATGCATCAGGAGCTACCCCAAGAAATGTCAAGTCTTTTATAGCAAAGCAAGACTCTATTTCAAATGTAGATTGTTTACATCAGTTGACTGTTAATAAGAAATATTGGCCTAATGAATCAATCATGTTCCTTCATGAATGCAGCAATTTATTTCGCCTCCAGCTGTGGGATGTTTGATACCACTGCATATGGGCTTCTGCCTGCAATTACAAACCAAAAGAGTTCTAACAGGCATTTTTATTGTTTGTCTTAACTTTTCTAATAGCAGGCACAAAGCCAGACTTTGAGTTCATATAAATGCTTCCTATTACCGTTAAAAATCTGTCTTTAGCCCAAGAACGCCAAACCAGCTCAGCTTGTTCCTTTATCAGCTTACAACCAGAGTTCTCTGGGTGCTTATAAATCCAGTGAATATTGTTCATTGTGAGTTCTCCGTCTTACCAAACAAGAATAACAAGAAAAGGCCCATAATTACAGAATTTACTGCAGTTTGAGAACTTCACCCAAAACTTTTCTGTTCCCATTAATGGAAAATATGGTAATTAGTTTTTCATATTCCCTCATACATTGGAGGTTGATATAACTTATTCATGACAGTGAAAACAAGAATTGCTGTTGTCTGTCCATTTTCTTTCAGCAGTGCTAGATGGAAGCATGGGCTCCACTGATTCCAGCAGCAATTGAGCCTTTGCCTCCGTCTCCCTCTTGTTGCGATACCCACCGGATATGAATCAACAGCATCATTAAGCGGGGCACTGTTTCATCAAAGCGGGAGTCAAGCCGAAAAAGATTCCGAGGGGAACGTAATCAGTTTGAGGGACGAAGGTTTATTTATTCCAAACAAAATGAAATTACTCTGCCTCTTGAGTGACATTTATGCGTGCGCTACCTGCAGTGCTGACATGTTTACAAAGTGACTAAGTTTAAAGAATGCATGCCCTGGATGTCGGAGACACACAGCACACCCTCTGACCTTAAGAGATAAGGTTGACAATGTTCTTTATTTTTCTTATTGTCTACAAATGCCATGAAAAGACCAAAACCAACGATAAATGTGTCTTGTCTATGTAGCCAAAGCTTGATGGAGCTCCCTGCCTTAGACCTCCATTGTTGCCCAGAAACTACATCAGCCAGTGCTCTTTGTATAGTTTTGAGAAAATGCAGCAGACTTTGCTTTGATGAGAATTATTCAGAATAATAATAATTCAGAATAAATATACAATGTTGTGATGCTCTGATAAAATGGCTCCGTGATGTATTCCCTAATTTAATACAGATGTTTCATTTTCATTTTATGTGCTATGGAAGGTTTAAAGGCCAAAATTAGAAGCATAGCATTTTGTGTTAAGAGTTTTGCAAATTGAAACTCTGTTGTGTAAAGTGAGCCAAAGAAAATGTAGAATATTGTAATGTGAGGCTGAAATTTCCCAACAAATGCGCTGCTTACCCCAATTTAAGGATTTTTTGTGAAAAACTACAGTTCCCAACTGTTTTACTAAATTACTAAAAAAATTTGAATGAACGTGTATATTTGCGACCTGTTATTTAAAGATTTACGTTTTTTAAGTAGGAATCAATGGACTTGGGGCTGACTGCCGCAGACAGAGTAGGGAAGTCAGTCAAGTGCTGAGAGACACACTAATGCACTGGTTTTTGGGATGCTACTGGGATTTGTTGACTTAAACCAGCTTTATCCTTTAAAGACACATACATACTGTACATCCATTTAGGTGGTAGGTGCCAATGGTCCATTGTATGGATTTATCTAGTATTTGAATTCATTAATCTTCTTCTGCTCTCACATCCGCTTCTGCCATCTTGATGTCACAGCTCCAAGTAAATTGTCTCATGTTGTTAACAGACAATTGCTCATTATCTACCACTCCCTGATCCAGTTCTTGGGGATTATTCCTCAATTAAAGGTTATTTCGCCTCTCACTCGAAGTGATGTGACCCTGATTTGAACCTGCTCGAGCGCCAGAGGATAAGTGAATGACCCCAGAGAGAGAAAGAAGAACAAATCCCTCTGTTTGGCCTCCTCAGGATAAAAAATTACTATTTCATGAAGTGTGAAACACCCAGGCAGCCATTCTGGAAATTACAGTCAAATATAATGGCTCTGTTAGCACTGAAGAAGCAGTGCTGGTAGCATCCCTGCTACTATAGGACTGTGTGGGGGAATATAAGGGCTTCCTTACTAATAAAGAGGTGGGTTGGAGTTGGACGCAGGCGACGTAGCACAGCGAACAATGTGCCATTGTCGCCGCTAAGGCTGGGCTGTCACACGGTGCTCTGATCATTACTTACCCACAGACGCCCAATGTCACGCACAATATCCCCAGGTTTGCCCTTCATAGGCTGTTGTGCATCCTCCGATCGCTCCAGCTTGCTTAATGATAACAGGCAGCAATTACACTCACATGCCTGCACACACACACAAGCTCACACACAGTACTGTACTGCAGGAAAACAAACACATTCCCCACCCGCCTGCTCGCCTTCTCCCTTGGCCTTTTTTGTTTAGGAAGGAAGATAAATATCCCCATAATGAAAAAGCCTGCTCCTGATGCATTTTCAACAGTCCACTGCTTCGATACATGTATTTACTTACAAGTCTGAATTTATTCTCTGCCCGCTGCAGTCCGATTTGTTTTGAATGGTAAATGAAAAGATCTCTGGTGCTATTGTGGCAATATTTTAACGCTTTGCCTCGCCAGCACACCTACCAATGAACTTTATGTGTGCGAATTGTTTAATAAATCAGCCGAGGGGGGTGAGGTTGTAGAGACGGGTGGCTTGGGTGCGCTGCTAGCATGCCACAATGAAAAGAACAGTTTATAAATTGCAGCCTCGTCGGTATGAAAGACCCCTACAATACGATCCCGCACTGAAAGGAGGGGATTAGAGGAGAGGCCAGGATATTATTCACCCAGGGTGTATGAGTTGACACTGTACTGCTGGAGTGTGCAAAGTAGTCACACTATTGCTTTCCCAACTGGAAATGTTGGCAGTATGCAAAGACATCTTTTGAGTCGCAGTTAGATTTCATGGGACTGGATGCATATGAAATCAGTGTATGGATATCAGGGGACGCGACTGAGCTGGTGTGCTGGTAGGGTGGCACGCTTATTGAGATCATGATTACAGCTGTCTCTAAACTCCAGTCCCTTTGTGACAGAGCCATTAGCAGGCTGTCACACTCTTCAGCACACTCTATGTATGTGACCGCTAATGCTAATACACTGACTGCAGCTCACATTCACATACTAGATTATACCCAACACCGTGGCGTTGACCCTGGACGCTTGGATACTTTTAGAGGAAATGCAAGTAGCATGAAATCTTAAAGTTTAATTAGTTGCCATTTTTGGCACGTGTTGTTGTTCAGGGATAGATCAGGTGTCATACACATCCAGGTCTGCCTTTCCACTGCGCCTCCACATGCTTGCTATTACTCTACATCACTGGTTTATACAAGCAGGACTGAGCAACACCAGGCTGCAAAGTCACATTGCCAAATTGATTGCCCATTTAAAAGGATTGTGGCTTTTACAAGGTTTGGCCTCCTTCAGTTGAGTGCAAATCGAGTGCCACTATATTAAGTGGTAAGAAAAGCGCGCTGATAGATTACCTTTGGCCACTCTGTTTAATTGTTGGACTTTGTTGGCAAACCTGTTAAAAGAAAAAGGGGGGAAAAAAGGAAAGAGCTAAATCGAGAATGTTAAATATTGAAGTGGTTGCCGGAGGGCTAATGAAATTAACAATGCAAGTAAACAGCCTCCTGCAAGTGCTAGTGCCACATCCCCCCCCCTCTGCCTCGCTTTGTCCCTCTCCCTCATTGGCTTATCGTGAGGAGAGCTTCAGGGCTGGGTGGGAGTGTGCGGTTGTGCTCACAGGTACCCATGCATGGAGGGTTTAGAGAGGGTGATCCAAGGTCAGAAACCCCAGTATTAACACCATCTCCATCCCACCGGACCAGATCTCCACCATGCTGCATCAGCTCTAATATCGTCAACCATAATCCGCTTCCCTGCCTTTACCTCTGGCCAAACACCACAGCTGAGCTTTAAGGCTTCATAACAAAGCTGAAATGATGTATTTATCTTTTTCATTTGAATTCTAGTTTGCATCCTCCTTGCTTTAGATATCCTTTCATTTCATTGAAAAAGATGAACAATTATGAAGCTACCTATGAAACAAAGTTGCAAACTGTGATTCCAAACAACTTCGAACCTAACTGTTTTTCTAATAATTTTTTGTAGTAGAGAGATGAAGCACAACCATGTTTTCTTATCTTTGTAAAGGCAGTGATTGAGCAGTGGGAGAGCTTTGACAATTGTGTTTCAACTTGAAATGGCTCAGTGTGACATAATTATGTCAGCGCTGGCTTATTGCTGCATTTTTTTTTTCTCTGATGGAGATGTTGTTAGCCGTTTGGCAGCTAGCTGGGGGCTTGGCTCTACTGCATTTTTTCTTTTAGTTTAACACAGGCCACACACACACACACACACACACACACACACACACACACACACACACACACACACAAACCTGGAACAGATCTGCAGTAAAGCCCCTGGAAGCCAGGAGAAAGAGCTTATCCCCATTACACATTCTTCCTGAAGGCAACACTGGACAGCTGGCAGATATACTGTACAGTACACATTGACACACATATATACAACACACACACAGAGACATAGAGAGACATGAATCCACATGCACACACTCATTCATCCTTTCAGTGCATGCGTACTCACATGTGTGCACACTTAATGTAGATTAACAAAGAAACCATATACCTACAAAACACACACACACACACACACACATATATACAGTATACAAGAGCCAGGTTACAACACGATGAACCGGTCCAGTTGGTGGGTAGTTGGCTTCGGAAGGCACCCAGCAAAACCTGGGTTTGAGGGTCCCCTCTGTCCTGAAGAGGACAGGCTCAGAGCAGATGCGCATCTCAGGGGCTTGTTCTTAAATCCTGTTCGACTGCTGCACCCGTGAAAAGAGAGAAGCTTAACAAATCAATTCCTCCCAGATTAATCTTCTCTCGGATTCTTTTGTCATCCTCACTCTTGTCTTTGGTAACACTTTGCATTAAGATGCAGAAAACCCTGAGGAGTTACCAGTGAATAATAACAAATCAGGAACCAACTGTTAATTAATCAACAGCTAACAAGTAGTTCCTAAGTCTTCTCATGAAGGAGCCGTGTAGTAGATAAGTTACTTGAACTTGATCAGTATGTAGTGATTAGTTTAGATATCTTTGAATTCTTCCTGCTGATCTCTAAACTAATAACTAATCATTACTTACCTTTGTAAATGTTAGTTTGTGGTCCCTCAAGTAAAGTGGTGTATCAGCGAGTAGAAATAGAAAACAAGACATTTTGGTTCAGCCTACTGTTGGAGGCATTTAGTGCCCATCAACAGCTAGCTTGACCATGGTGACAGCATGCAGCACTACTGCACTACTAATGTCCTCACAGTGAAGCTGCAGGATTCACACGTCTTCCAACTCTGAACAAAACCAGGTGATTTCTGACTGTAGGTGTATAAATACTAATGTTATCAAGCCAGTTAAGAAGACACAATATGTACATAAGTCAACTTTGGTTAGTTACCAGGTCACTAAGCAGTGCATTTCTTATCCTTGTTGAGTAGAGGCTAACCGCCTCCCCACGACGTGTGCCCCTGGAGTTAACGCTAACGTTCCGCAGCAGTCTGTCCACTGAATGCAGAGAGACCAGACGGAAATCAACCCTGTGTCAAGCTCCCAGTAAAACAGCGAACAAGCCGAGCCCCAGATTGTGTAAGTATCGTATAGCGTTACTGGGATTAGTAACTGTGGAACTCTCAGTCAGTATCCTCTTTTAAATCTCTTCTTAAAACAAATGTTTATCTTTTTCTTAATTGATGGTATTGTTGTAATTGTTTTTAAGTATTTTAGCTTATTTTATCTTTTCTTTAGTTTTTGATTTTATTTACTCTTTTTTCTTTATTTTTTGTCTGTTTTGAAAGGAGCTGTATAAGTAAAGTTATGTAATGTAATTACTTAATTTTCAATTGTAATCCTTTACACTACTCATTACTGAAAAATGTAATCTCATTACTGTAACGCATTTTTAAGTAATGCATTACTGCCTGACACTGCACATCAGTATGTCATTTTATTAACAGTATACTGTACACAACCACATAAGCTGTAAGCCAGCCAACTAGTGTTCTGTATTCAACTTCCATTGGACTTTTACATCGTTACATGTTTCACAATAGTGAATCACAGTGGATGTGGGTAGGAGTTTTGACACATATCGACAGAAAACAAATCTTTACAAATTTATTAAAGAGGTAAACACAACTCCAAAACACAAAATAATTGATTGCATAAAAGCTCGGGCTTCTGAAGTCAATATTTGGCAGCATTTATAGTCTTCAGTCTATGTGGATAGGTCTTTATCAACTATGGACATCTGGATGCTGCAATTTTTTTCTCATTCTTGTTTACAAATCTGCTGCCTGTCCTCGAGAAACGTATCATCGACTGTCGATAATAACTCTAAAATCAAGGTCTGTTATCTTTGATTAAGGAACTACTCGCTAGCTAATCATTAATTAGTTATTTAATCATTCCTTGGTAACTACTCAGAAATGTATGTACTTTTTTGCAGAATGTTACCCTTGTCACTATCTACGGCCTGTAAAGTCTGACTTAAACTGACAGATTTATAACTGTAAATTCTTTTTTTCTGTTTTCTTCACACTTAAGGGCATTACATTCACACTTGGGGACATTAAATTTATCACTTCAGTGCCTCAATTAACAGCTACCAAACATGGTGGCTTTTTACTGACCTGCTGTTGATACTCAAGCACAGGGCCTAGCTGATGTTTTCCAAAGAGGTAAACAACATTTCAGCCATACTGTTTCTTTGACGCCAGCCTTTTTAGCATCATTCACCACCACTGGTGGCAACCATCTTAGCAGGCTGGGATCCAAGCCCCCTCCAGAGAGTGTGCTCTTTTCTCGAACATGAGCATGGGATTTGGTTTCACTAACAAAGCCGTTTTCACAGTTTGTTGTGGTGCACATGAATATTCATGCCCTATTGCTTGGCTCAGTATGTCCTCATAAAAACACAATAATTGTTTCTTTTTCTTTTTTCTTCTACCTTCTCCATTGTTTCATGAGCAGTGGTTGCACTGGTGGTTAGACATTTGATAGGGATGACAGAGATAGGATTTTATATTTCTAATACTATTTTTTGATTGTGTTGTGAGGGGAAACCATATTTGTGACCCTTTCTATAAATTATTACCACAGCCCTGGCTGCTGATATACATGACCTGAACTTGGGCAGTGATTTTAAAGTGCAACTTTAAAAATGTAAAATCTATATCTCACCATAAGATAATTTAAACATAAAACATCTATTACTTTGAAATGAAGTATGAGAGGGAAACATGTAAAAAGCACTTTGGTGTAAATTTTCCACTTTCTAAAATATAATAATGTTGTGAGAACACAGGTTGAACATAATGATTGGACAGTATTGTTTTTTCCTTGTTGACACGCCTGCCTGCTTAATAAGTTGAAGAATAGAGCATCTACAACTTCTTTTTAGGTCGTTACAGTAAAACTACTTTGTGATTGCATAGGCTCTTGTGCTAAAAGGCTACTGAATAGTAGTGATATCTAAATGAAAGCTGAAAAGGTTGTGGAGAGATGCTGGTGTTGCAGAGAAAAGTGTTAAGAAAGGAAGACCATGTTGTACAGCAGGGTAATTAGATGTGCCATACCTACAGTATGCATCAGGTGTGAAATCTGATCATTGTCATTGCTTATTAAAATCTAAATTTAAAGTAGAATTTTAAATTGTTTCTGTGTTTCAAAGTTTCTAAGAAGCACACTTTTTCAAAAGGAGAGCTAAAACCTTGAATTCTTCTCTAATGAGAAAAAACTATCCTTGTTAGACAGGTGCATCTTAAGGCTGTGTCTCTGATACAAACCTTGCCTGTCCCCTATTTTCATTATTTTGAAAGGCGCTGAGTGTGCTGCTTGAAGGTGGTGATTGATTTTTCAGCCCCTGCTGTGTGTGTAGCTCCCATGTCACACTCTTTGTCTTTCTTTGTAGAATTTGTTTTTGAAGTGGTCAGAAAAGGCAACACACTCTGAAGCCATGGTCTTGTATGTTCATCCCCTCCATAAATGAATAATGAACAAATGGCATTTGTGTGCAGCACTTTATTTGCTCCATCCTGCAGTAATGCCATTGGTGTTGGCAGTTTGTGTTTAGGACATTGTCAGGCTGTAGTAAGAAAAAAATAATGATAACTCCAGTATAACCATCAAAGACACTCAACTTTTCTTTTTTTTTTCATGAAAATTTCTCATATAAGGCTTTTTTTCTAAAATAAGGCTTTTGGGTGCTTATTCCACCAACAGTGTAAGTGTGACAGAACTAAAACTTAGAAACAGTCTAGTCTCACTTCATCCCAAATAGTGAAACACTGAAACCAGATACAACACAGATGCGATTGTATTCTGTTAGGAAGCAATAATGTAAAAGTTACTATTGCATCAACAGACATACAGTACATTTTCCATATTTAGAAGTTTGCAAGGTGAATAGATTTGTTTACTTCTCAACTGAATGCTATTTGTTTTCTGTGCGACTGTGTGAGGTAGCAAGGTTGAATAGGTATGAAGTCTTGGAAGACTTAAGATCATGCCAGAAAATATACCTCCGACTGGTTGAAAGACTTTCTGGTGAGGTTTCTTCTATTTTATGCACGCCCTGTAACCCCCTATTTCCTCTTTCTCACTCACCTCCTCTGCTAGCTATCTAGCTCTGCATTACTTTCAGCTGTTTTTAGTCAGGGATTAACATAGCATTAACAGCTTACATCGTTTTCCTCTGTTGGTCTCTCACTCTTTGTTTTTTTCCCCCTTCTCCCCAAAACCTTTTACTTTTCAGAGTTAAAATAGAGGATTTGATTTTTCATGCAAAATCAGAGCAAAGCCAAAATGAAGATGCCAGTTACATTAAGAGATATTCCACAGGGGGCTGGAGGCAAAGCGTGCAGCTTTGACTGAGAAACAGTGAGGCACTGCACGGCGCCCCCAGAGGACCAGCCTAGTGTCTGATGTTGATTTAGCTGTAGAACGCTAGTTATTCCTGCACACCACAGAATCTAGTTATAACTGTGTTGAATTAATATGGCAGGCTCTAAAGAGAACTGAAATGACAGAGAAAATAAAACAAAGTTTTATTTAGATTGAGGTAGAGGAGTAAAGAGAGAGTGGTGACTTTTGTAGCCATCAAACTTGAACTTGAAAGATTTTTGAGATACACAAATCAAGCAGATCTCTTTGCAACGTGTACAGTTTGAACTCCTTCAGTAGTAGGCCTACATGCCACCAGCCCTTCAACAAATCACACTGTAGCATTGTCCTGCCTGCATCAAAGCACAGCATCTGGATTATAAACTCTTCAACTGCATGTTAAAGAGAAACTCATTTGCATTTTCTGATTACATGTGCACTGAGAACTGCACTTATTTACCTACTATAGATAATAAAACTAACTTTAATGCTAATGCCTAGCAAAAGACAGGGACAGGTCTAGTGCTTCTGTTGTTTACATTCATGGTGGGCTTTGCAATACCTGTTCTTTTCCTGCTGTGTTCTTACTGAATGTGCACCTGCTCTAGGTATTTTAAAATCCATTTTTATTGTTCTTATATACATTTTTAGGGCAGGCAGGTATGCAGCTGTCGGACTGTTAAAAGCACAGCTAAAGAATGCTGCAGATTAGCTCAGAGCCTGTGGGGAGAGGCGTGTGTTGCCGTCAGATACTGTTGTTACCATAGATGCACTCCACTTTTCTACACAATAAAGTGTTGGATTATTTTTGCTCCCTAGCGTTCACTTGATTTGGTACAATTTATGCCTGTGGCGCTTTAGTTGTTCCCATCCGTCCTGTCCTTTAAGGTTGCTTGCGTGTGCGTATGCTTTTTACAGCCTGTGTGCGTCAGTGAACTCCAGCATGAGCCGTGTTTAATTGCTCTTGATGCACAGTGGGTAGAGATCCCCCGGGCCAGGCCTGTGTGCATGGCCGCCCAGAGAAGACATCTGCCCCATCAGCCACCTCAATGCCACCAAACACACAAAGCGCTCGTCCTCTTCAGCCACACAGAGAGTTCCTGTGGACCAACACTACATGTGTAATGGTTCCCCACAGACTCCCTCTTCATTGCCTCTGTCAGACTCAAGTTAAACACTTGAATTACACAACCTGGGAGTTTTTGTAGTGATTAAGTGCAATTACAAGGTGTAATTAATGGTCTTGAAATGTTAATGGTATGTCAACCACTTTTTTTGCTATCATTAAAACCCTGCCTTTTAGTGTTTTGATTATGTTAAATGATTTTCCTCTTGTTCATGTATGCAGGTAAGCACTTTTTAAATACTTGTTTTTTAATACATCCATGATTTGTACATGTGGTGTGCAGGTGTGTATTGCAGTGCAATTTAACACCAGGCATTGTGATGTTAGGTTGTATTCTATGGCAATGGTGGCCCTCTTCTGGAAACCTCCAGTGACTTCCACAGCAGGGGTCAGAGGTCACTAGCTCTCATAGTCCTCGACAAGCTGCAGCTGATTGCCCTTGTTTCCCCCAAGAAAAGCTGAATGCCACAAACACAGGACCCCATGAGAAAACAAATTGGCCATCCAATGACTCCTGTCATTTTGAACACTCCTTAAAAGCCTGAACCACTGGCTGAACCTTTATGAACACCAAGTTCCTGCTCTCGGAGCTGGAGGGTGATTCCAGTACTGCTCTGGGAAATGAATTGAGATGCATTTATCATTCAGGATTGAGCAGAGGTTTGTCAGATACGCAGAGAGAAAGAGAGAGAGTGTGTGTCTGTGTGTAAGAGTTGGCATGAAATGAAACATCTGTCTCTCTCCCTGCATAGCTCCAGGGCCTAAGGAGACATTTATAACAAGCAGCAAAGCGACGGTTTCGTTTGTCATGTAAGTTACCAGAACCACACGATAAAGTCATTACTTCAGGGCCCCCCCCATCTTGTCAAAAGCTACACAATGTCCCTGTAAGCACAGTGCTACTTTATGGCATATACAAGAAATAAAGTGCAATCATCACACCGGCAATGCAGCCGACACGAATAGGTTCCAGATTCATCATGACAAGATGAAGCCGCATGCCTTTTTTTTTTGCTCCCCTCCTACGTTGTCGTGCTCAAATGATTAGTCAATTTGTTGGCTTTGTCAATCCCAGGGGACCTTTTTTGAATGTGTCACATCAGCGTTAATTGTCATAGACATATGAAACAGCAGCCCCCTTTTTGCTGCTCCGGTGCGCGACAGCCCCCTCCCCAGCGGCAATGACACTAAGTGCACCCCTGTGTTCCTCTCTGCACGGCTCCTCTGAAGATGTATTCTAAACAGCCTTTGACAAGGCGACTTATGTTATAGACTATGATGATCACTTCCTTCCCTACTCGACAAGAAAGACATTTTGTCAGTAAATAAAGTAGAAAGGAAAAAAGTCTCCTTGTGTTATCTGATCCTGTGGAGTTCAGCATATTACAGGGAAAATGAAAGATGGACAGTTTCCTTGGCAATGCACAAAGGACAAGAAAAGTTTTCAGTCTCAGGAAAACAGCCCTAAAGTGAAGGGACGTGTATAGGCACAAGCCTGGGGCCGGAGCCATGAGAGAGGGGTTTTTGGGTTGGCAGTGAAAGAATCATGTACCCAAGCCATCATCACAAGACAGAGGACTTTCTTCACCTTTTAATTAAACATGGAGGAAACAGAGTGGCGCCAGAGGCCCAATGCCCTTAATCAAGCACTGTAAGGTCAATGGAAAATGCTGGACTACTGCTAAAATGGAGTCTGTCTAGATGGTAGACAAAGTGAGAATGAATGAGCAAGGAAGAAATGTACAGGGCTTTTAAGAGCTCAAATTACTGTGGGTCGCTCGTGGAAACGGCTGCATCCAGCACACATCGGGGACAGTGTAAAGAAAACCAAGATGCGGAGGAACAAGCTGAATATTTGAGTAAACAGGATGAAAAACCTGTCAAAGTCAAAAAGAGTCATTTACCTAAAGGTAAAGAGAGGCTCCACAAAATAAACACTCTGGGGGAAAAACAGACAATCTGGTAGCATTAAGAGTAAATGAAGGGATGTTCTGTTCATCGGTTGCTTGTGTAGAAAGGCCCAACATCCACCATGAGCCCTCTGCTGATGGGGCCAAGCACAGAGCTTGTAGAGACAGCAGAAGAGATTGTACTCTGATGGAAAAAGGGTGAACTATCCTGCCATAAAACATAGAGATGGTATCTGGCATGGTGTACAGGAATAGGCTGATGGTGCCGTCCGGTGTGTGACTGTATCTATGTGTTTGGGAGGGGTGCACGGTGATTTATTACCATTGCAGGGCTCAGCAACAAGTCAGCTGTTAGTGTTTTGACCAGGTGGCCAGGGACAAAAAGGGCATTCCCCCTCCAGAATAGGCTAGGATTCAAACTGCGTGCATGTGTTTGCGTGCATGTGTGTGTATGCAAATCTGTCTAATTTAGCTGTCTCCACAAGGACACGTGGAATCAAGCTGCTCTTTCGCAGCCTTCAGCGACAATTGCACCGCAGTGCTGTGCATACGTAGAGAACGGCATGCGGCGGCCATTTCCTCTAAATGTGTCAACAGGATGCTGCTCTCACACTGTGCCTCCCAGAAGATTGATAATGAACGATTGGCTCATTAACAGAGACTATTAGCCATGTCCACATGTGCAGTCCCATGAGTGGGTAGAACACTCGCTGAATGGACACACTACAATATGAAGACTAATTGCCTTTGTAGACGGAGTCTGTATTTTCTCCTCTAATTCTCCTAGGGCCCACAGGCGGGCCTTAAGTCGGCAATAACTGCTGCAATTTTCAGTGTCATTTGCTCATTTCCAGAGTGACATGTGCATTCTAGGACTTGTTCCCTCACAACATGTCAGGCTGCCACTTCCCTGTGTTTAAGTCAACCACATCTTGATGAAAAAGTTGTTGGACTATTTCAACACAGCAAACAAAAACGTCTGGAAAGGAAAGACATAATAAAATGTCAACACATCATTTTAATTGCATATCAACTTTTCTTCCACCATGTCGCATAACCTTTACATCAATCTTGCATCAAATTTTAGTTGGAAAATCCTCCAACACCTTGGTCTCACGGACTTCTTTACCAAGGAAACCAAGCCTTTGTTGTGTTTGTGCCAAGCTTGCTTGCATTCGACCTCTGACTCAGCTGACCCCCAGGAGTCAGATACTGAAACGCTGACAGACGAGCAGCACCAGGAGATTAGAAAGAAAAACAGAGGGGGAAAAACATGTCTCTGCTACAGGCTTTGTTTGTGAGTAGCTGGTAACAGCATATGGCCACCAAGCTGTAGATTCACTGAGCTCGGATGTGCATTTGGTTGGTCAACATTCCCTCAAATGACATTGGCAGGCTTATTGTGTGAGGAATTAACCAATTTGTAGAGCTGAAAACCAGGCTGTTGCGCAGTTGTTTACTGTAATGTATCCGTACAGAACCAGTTTGAGAGGTTTGAACAGGTGCTCAGTGCTGGAACGCGTCACTCTGGACTAGAGATGGAGCTTCTTTATTACTAACACACATGCACATAATTTCAAATTTAGGGAAGAACTAGTTCAACGTGGCAGTAATAACAAGCAATCTTACTGCAAAGCATTAAATCAATTTGGATGCAATGTGAGATTTCCCACTGAGAACTCAAAGTAGTCATCACAATTTTTGGATACAGATTCTATGCCTATGCATTCTAAGTTAACATAAAAAGGAATGCTTGTGTGGCTTATACTGCTTTACCTTTTAGATGAAAAATAGGTGCCAAGGTAAGCAACGAGAGTACAACATTATGACTATTAGGCTTTGAGGAGTGCCTGATCACACAACAAAGCTCTTGTAGAATCCACAAGTTGTCATTGGATCCCAGAAAACCAGACAGAGAAAATAAAAATGTTACCGGGATCAGATCAGGCCCATATATCACAAATCTTTGAAACAGACTGGTGGACAGATGGATGACTGTTCTTGAGCAGAGCCTGAACCTCCCTCCCTTCCCCCATCCTTGGTCCCAAGACAGTTAAGTGTGGAAACAGGACTTAAGCTTGCATCTCTTTTTTTCCCAGTGTGACAGGTATGATAAATAACAAGTCATGTCTTGCCAGTATGATATCAGGTCTTTAGAGAAAAAAGGGCATTTCCCTCCTTTCTTGTCTGGAAATGACTGAGAGTTAGAAAAGGCAACTCTGATTTTCTGTCCAAATTCCCAGTGACGGTTTGGACACATGAAAAGACATCTTGCTGCGTGAGTGCAGGAGTGAGATGAGACCTTGTCGTCTTGAAGCCCCCCTGTGGTAATTTATGACGTCCGTTCGGGGCCTGTCATTACCTCTCCACCAATACTTCCTTCCCCCCGTCCATGAAGAGAGACGGCGAGATAATTAATGCGTTTGTGAGTCCTCGCACTTCCCTGACACACTTGACTCCATTTAATAAATGATGTCCCATATTTTCCCATTCATTATAATGTCATTAAGACATATTAATTCCCCCTGCTGCTTTAACCTTTTAGCCCGCGTTACCACAGTAGCCCCTCTCCATGGCTAGCCCCAGTTTTGTTCTACACCTCTCACATGTTGTACCACTTAAATTACAGGGCCCTCCATGAGCTGTTATGCAATAAGCCCATTTAGAAATAAACGAGGACAACACTTGGCGGCGAACGTGAGCACTCACACAGAAAGCAAGCATTTTCAGATGTTTTACAGAGTGCATGAAAGTCAAACTTCAGAGAACGTGTTAAGTGCTTTCAGCCTGCAGGTACAAGGAGAGACTCCTTGACAAGAAAAAACTCAGCAACAGTCTGTTGACCCAGTTTAAAGCCCATACTTTCATGGAGCAGATGTAAGAGATGCTCTTTTTAAACACTAAAATGTACAGTGTTGAAATGCCTTTGGCAACACTGGGTCTGGTGGTTATGAAGAACACACAGATTTGTGATTCATTACCCTGGACGAGGATGAGTCTACGGAAAAAAGACGCTTTTAAAGAGTCATTTATTCCCACTTATGCATTCAGCGCAGTCAGTCTGGTTGTACATGCAGTAGAGCAGATCTGTTCATCTCCCCGCAGTGATAAATGTCCTTTTTGGATTCTCTTTTGGATTGCCTTCATACAGAGGGAAATCATAGACCATCCGTCGGCCCAGTGACCTGCCAAGCATACAGCAGCACCTTGCACACACTCACAGCAGCAAGAGAGTGTGGAAATTCCGAAAGGGGTGGGGTGGCTTGAAAAGAGAGAGGTAAAGTGCCCTGCTTATGCCCTTGAATTGGCCTGGGACCTCCAACGCTTGACTCGTTTTAACTGCTCATTTATAACAGGTGGGCAGCATTAAACACTGCAGGTCCAAAGTCTGATCTCCCATTCCCTATTCATGCCTTAATCATAGCCGACTAAAAACCTAATCTGTCTCCAGATCAGTGGCCAGGGACCCATTTTATCTAGCCCCGCTAAACATATTGTGCAGAAGCCCATTTGCTGTAAATTGCAGCTATTAATCGTCAACTCAAACAGGCACCTGCATTGTATTTGGGCATAAGAATTCATGGAAAGTTTACCGGGTATGGTTATGAAGCCCTCACTGATGAAGGAACTGGTGCAATACATTTAAAAAAGGTTTGCCCATTATTCCTCATAAGGTGGCAATAAACAATTAATCACGCATTTTGGATTCTGCGTATAGCCAGAGGCCAAACATTTTCCCAGCTAACTCAGGTTCCTGTCTTATGCATATTCCCTACTTTTGGTCTTTTGCACATCAGGAGAAAAGTTGTGGTCCTGTCTGTACCCCTATATTCTGAAACATTCTTCACTACATTCAGGGACTGTAGTTACTACAGCATATGAACTCAAGCTAAATTAAGAATAGTTCAATCCTCTTTTACCTTGAGTGTGCTTTTCACCAGCCGGCCCAGTACAAGATATTACATCTTTTCCATCGCCATTATGATGAGAAAAAAACCTGCTCTTGGACACCTTCAATTAGAATCTAGCCATAATAGTTCTCCAACTCATAACTCATTCTGTGTTAGATATAGCGCCAAATCTCATTTTACACTGTCTGATAGAGTACTGCAGGATTTGAATATCGTCTTTCCCTTGTGTTCTGGCACTACCTCAGCTTCCTCCAAAGGCAGTAAGGCACTAACATGAATTTTCATCTGCAGTCTTTGCCCTATTTAGACACTCTGTACGCCTGTCTTGTTGTTTTATTTTTTGTTCCCTATATCATAGTGTAACCACTAGCATTCTTGATACAGCTTGAGAATAAAGATCTTTCTATCTCATCTTATTCTGTGTGGGAAGTTAATGGATAAAGCACATTATTATCTGTACCTTTGAGAGTTTTTGCATAAACGTTTAATTGAATAATAAGTTTGGCAAAAGTTGGGGTTGTACCAACTAAACTCCTTTGAAAGACTAGTCTGTTAAAGTGAAAATTTACCCATGAATAACTTAAAATTATTACAATGATCTTTAATTTCTCAGTTTTATAAGTACTCTGCCAGAATGAAAGACCACAGATCCACAACTTTCAAATTTTCTAGGCCAGACCTTTTACCCAAATCACTGGAAAACGTTCTTGCATAAAATGAGCTTATAGACTCTTTCAGTTCCTTAAGTACCACTTTAAAAGGTTATTGTGTAGCGTATGTGAAGTATACCAACAAGTCAACAAGCATACTTGAAACAAGTAAGCCAATTTAGCTCCAGAAGTAATAAAATTGTTCATTTCAAAGTAAACTAAGTTAGTCAACTTCCTGTGCTCAAGTATACTTAAAACACACAAGTTTATTACTTATTTGCCAGAGGACACTCGTTACACATTAGCTTTTCTAAAATGTTTAAACAGTCTCATTACTATATAGCCATGCATTTAGAATTACTGAGTCTCTGTTGTCCTAGAAATGGAAAAGAGTTTTTCTTCCTAGACTAGAAATGCGCTTCATGTTTCTTGCAATGCTTTTCACTCAGGATTTTGACAAAATGGCACCCCTTGTGACCTAGTTTCAATAGATCTCCTCATCAGACTCTATACACTTCTCTCACTTCAAAACACCTCAATTTTTCCACTAAAAGAACACCCCCAGTCTGTCTGGTATTTCTTATTTTGGCATTCCCAGGATAATTTTTCTGGGAAATCTGCACACAATCGCAAGCATGATTTCAAATCTGTCTCTTGCTTACTCAGAAATAACCTCATATGTCAGATGCATCGTTTGGATCGCCAAGGTGGCATTTGGATCCCCCTGTTTTTGGCCTTGTTCAGTAAATTCACTTCAGCCAGATTTCAGTGAGTGGCTGTATATTATCCACTATCAGTTTGGCAGAGGTGTCGGCCTGCATTTTATACCTCACTGTCCATATGGGGATATGACGCAGTATTTGGTTCGGCTCCACTGTATAATTTATCTGAAGCAAACTCGTGCCATACATCACCACATGTATTATTCATGGCTAATATGTTCCCCGTAAATGACAGTAAATATACTAGTGGGTGTGAAGAATGGTTTGGCAAACTGCCTCACACTTGCCACCATCACCCCCCTCCCACTCATTAAATTGTGCTGTTTTGTGGCTGTTGCCTGGTAGACAGCTGGACAATCCCTGGATTTTCTGTCACTCAACAGACGCCTCAGTGTTTTTTTTGCCCACAGCGCATTAACCCTAACATGACTTCATTTTTCCTACGGTTATTCTTTGTAACAGTGACTGCAGCATCAAACTGCGTGCTGCGTTCTCACATTACAAGTGACTCAGGCATGAGGAAGCTGAGGTTCCTTTTGGTATCCAGCACAAAAGCTTTGTGCCACCTTCACCCTGAATGTTCCCTGTGTGTGTGAATTTTTACGCACATGTGCATGTGTGCACATGCTGCATCCAGTTTCAGAGGATCCTTGACATTATCACGCAGCCAATAAAAGACCACCTGTTCCAGTGTGCTAATCTAATCTGGCCTTGCACAGACTTGACGGTATTTCTTCCAGTGTCACGTTCCATCGGAGCGCCCTCTGCCACTCCATGGCAAAAGCTGGGCAGAGTTGTTAACAGAGCACCCCTGACACACAATGTGACAATTTCAGCTGACACGGCTATCGACGCTCCTTTAATTGCTTTAAAGCTTTTTCTTTTTTGAACATGTTGAGGAATAGAAAAATCTGTTCCTGTGTCTGTTTGTCTGTCAGACTGGCTGTCACCTTGTTATGATTAATGTATTCCCAGGCATGCACGTTTTTATTCTGGGAAAACACACCTTTCTCCAGACGAAAGGCTGCTGTGAAGTCCTATCACGTTTTCTCTCACCGAGAAGCCCGATATTGCACATGGCAAATACATATTTCAGAAACAACTACTTAAATTTATCTTTCAGGGTGTTGAATCAGCTTGTCTCAGTTTAATTCAGTTTTCTCTCGGGGCACTTTTGGAGTGGAGTTGAAGTGTACCAAATTGAGATATAGATTTTTCTGTCTCTTTGAGCTAGAAATAAGATCACTTGAAGAGTTTGTGAGAGGCGGGTTAGCGATCATATGTGTTAAGTTGGAGATTGAATTGTGTCCACCTTTTGCGCAGTCAAACATGCACATAATACTCCTTGAATACACTACATAAATAAAATTAACAATTAAGAATCCTGCATGATATCTCTTCTTTGCAAATTTTGCATCTGATGCTTAATTTTAAACTACATGTTAAATACATACCTTTAAAGGGCATGCAAATCCACTTTATTACAAAGGCATACAATATATATTTAGTTGAATGAAGAAAAACCATGAATGCTTAACTGTGTATTAACTGATAAATGGTAGTGTTGTGGATATAATCTGCAAAATGTAATATTTTTTCTGATGTTGCCATGCTACAAAATGCACATTTCTGTATAGCAACCAATAGCCACATTGTTACAGGTAAGTATGATCACAAGATGGAAAATATTGTATGTGTCAGACCATTTCAGTGGCATTCATTTCACATCCGCTCAGAAAAAAACACCCATTTGAAATGGAAGCCTGTGTGGAGCGCAACAAGAAACAGAACCTCAGATGGCTTCACCAATCTCATTCTCACTGGGGGTCTTACAGGGGCGACTAGCTACTCCTCCCCGAGCCTGCTAGCGGATCAATACCAGGAATCAGGCCATTACGTTCCTTTGAAAGTGCTACGTGCACAATCGATATGTTATTATTTTTCATCTGCTGGCTGTATTTAATAACCTCATTATTATTTCCCCTCACTGAACAGGGAGGAAGCTATTCCCGTCCCAACTTGAATCATTTTTTTGGCTGTCTGGGATTGGTCCTCATTTACATGGTTGTGGAGGTATGTGTAGCGATACATTCCCTGTGCATATTTATGTGAGTTTTGTTTGGAGTCCTTTAGGATTGCTTGTAGGTTGTAATCAATAGTGTGTGGTCTCTTTAGATCTAGGCGAATATTGTGCTTCCTCTGTGAATACATCCTGAAGAACTGGAGGACTATGGGATGATGAAGCCAGCTCAGAAGAGTGCATATAGTCCACTTATTTTCATGAACTATGTTTGCGATATGCCTTATTGGTTTTCCCATTTGCTTTAAGCAAAACATTGTGATTGTCCTTGACTGGTGAATATGACTGACAGCTATCACCAGAGGTTAAATGAGGAAATGAGATTCATCAAAAATGGCCCTTTAGTGTTCAATGTTTAATTCATTGCATAATGTTTAATGTCCTCTTAATCTTATCGTGTTTGCAAGGGCAGTATGGAATCATGATATATGAGTTACGCTCCATGTTTTTCTTTAATCTTTATGGGAAATCGCAGCAAGATCAAATGTGCATTAACACTCCTGCAATAAAGCACTTGATGTATGCCAAAGCCGCCAAGAACCAGGTGTGATCCGAAGCTCATGCATGACACACGCTGTGTCCAAAATGTATGGAGCGAATTAACTGGTAATACTCATTTTAATATAAATGAGCTCTCTCATAATGATGTGAAGGTTCCCTCAACACAGTGGGAGAGTGGCGTGGGGAGAGAGAACGGAAGGGCCCAGTTAGCAAACGACAGTTTGGTGATAAATCATCTGTAATTAAACACTTTGGAAATATACGGACCACAGCAGAGGGTGGGGGGGCTGTTAGACGGTAGGTTGGCATGGTTGCTCATCCTGGCGGTCTGTAAATGAATGTGAAGGAGATGATTGGAGGAGTTTGCTGTTGAAGATTCCTGATCAGATAGCCTGGAGCTAAGCCTTCGTGTTCATTAATCAGAGGCTCGTTCTGATAGATCTCTCCTGTTTTACCTATTAAAATCTATTTTCTATATGTTTAAAAATGTACTGTATCCAAGCCCAGGCCTTTACCGCGTTGCTCACTCCTGGTGAAAGATTAATTGCTCTTGATCAAAGTCGTCAAGCAGAAGCCGCACTGGGTGTAATAGACTCGGAGGAGAATGGCTTTCTTTATATGGGGGTGGAGGGAGCTCCAGGCTCCTATTATCTTGTCTTTCTTGTTCCTGGTGCAGGAAATTTAATTCTTTACCATGCTTTTTACTTTCTGCTGGTTTGGAGAACAAGCCTTCAATGTCAAGCAGCGGTGCGGACGAAGGCTGAACATGGCGCACTATCACAAAGTAGCAATTGAAGTGGAGGCCATAGACTGGCTTATTGGGAAGGAGTATAAATCAGAGAGGACAAGTGACAGAGATTAATGCCAGCCAAGCCCACGAAATAACCCTTCCATCCCACTCCAGCCTCACCCCACAACAACTTCCTGATAAAGCCACCAATGTGACATTACACAAGGTTCAATAATAGAAATGCATTACTCAAAAGCCCTTTGAGACATGTAGATAGGAGAACGGTGCCAAAGGAGAGATGTGGAAGACTACCTGGGCAAAATAATATTTTTATGTCCTTCACAGGACAAATGGTGTTCCTTCAGACAGTAAGAATGAGTTTAGAGGGTTTATGGCCCCTATCAAAGTCACTCTCTGAGCGGATGTTCATTATGTGGTCATATTTATGATGTCCCTTAGTAGAGGCCAATTTCTGTGATATATTTTTAAGTATCTGAGGTAGTTAGGCTTTTGCTAAATTAACTATGGGAAAGCTGTATTCTTTGAAAGGGACAGCCATGCTGTATAACTTGTGTTCATCATAGTATTCATTTGTTAATTTATGCCTTTCACTTTACTCAGGTTTATTTAATTGGGCCTAAATAATGCTGCACAAACTTAAATCCTATTTATTTTGTTACATAGCATCGCAACCTTTCAAATCTCCTTTTGAGCTTTACTGTTTGACTTTACGTATCCAGCACTTTTCAGAAACGTGCCTCTAATTTTCCTGTAGGTTGTTTTCTGAGATTAACATATTTCCTCTTCTTGTGCTGGATTTAGACCAATGCCCCGAGAAAGCCTCCACAATTGTTTACTGCCTAGTAAAAATGTAATGTGTAGGCAAGGTTCTTTCTTTCCTCTCTCTAGTCTCTTTTGGGGTTTTGCTTCAAAGTCCCTTCAGCTCTGTATTTTTTTGTATCATTCCCATGAATCTCTCTTGATCGTAATCTGATTTTTGCGGCTGATTTATTTGCAGCAGAAAAGGAGAGGAAGTGAGTGGAAGCTTTTCACTGAGTAGCCTGGCAGCGGGTGTCGCCACTGGGCAGCGCGCAATCAGCTCGAAAATGAAGTGCCATGTACTCTCCCTGTGCTCAATACACACAAACACACACACGCGCAAACTCTTCCCCAATGAAATAAGACAATAATGCAATTTGATCCAGCAAACCTCTCAGCTTACCTTCTCTTTCAACTCTCTTCCCATTCTCTTTTATTTACAGGGGCTGTCTCGCCCCCCTGACAATCCAGATCTGTCCATTATGTTCTTCCACTCTTTAATTTGGTGGGCAAATTTAATTTCCAAATGAATACCGTGCCATTTTAATGCAAGCCACAGAAGATAAATGTGCTTTTGTGCTGTGCATGTTTGATTTCTGACTTTGAAGAAGCAGTCTCTTTGTGTTGAGATGCTGAGAGACTGACCCAGTAGGCCCGAGCTGCAGTGAGATGTGGGGTATCATAGGTGTTCTCACAGTCATACCTGGCTGAAGGAGAGCAAGTTGCAGAGGCAACTTGTCCTTCTACTTCAGCAGCTTCCATATTTAGTGTGTTTTGTGAGTCGCTGAATTATGCCCATAAGCGCGAATTGTTGGGATTGTTGGGTATTTTTGTTCTTTTCCTGCCGAGCAGTCTGATCAAAATAGCAAATGCAGGTCAACCAGGCAGTCGTCCAATGTGTTTCTGGTGCTTCTTGTAAATGAGTAGAGTGCTGAACACAATGCTTATGACATGTACTGTATTACATCGGCAGATAATATTTACTGTAGCTCATTGCCATTTAGTGACTACCAGCTAAACCTTAACTCGTACATATCTTGTTGACTCTTTGTCCATGTTGTGTATTATTTTGCTTTCATTATTGGATAATTAGACTTGTCACATAAACAATTCCAGCATAGTTTTATTAAATTTTAGATATCAGTTGCTTCTTGACCCCGAACTACACACCCTGTGTACAACCTTCCAATAAATTAATTTTCTGCACATTTGCTTTGGTCTGCATACAATTTGAAAGGCTTTTCCACCCCAAAACAAATTAAAATTCCTCAGTAAAATATAGACAAGATAGTAAATACTACATTGTAAGTTCTTTGTTTGACTTTGGAGTATTTAAATGTTTGAGATCCTGATGTACACGTTATTATTTCATGCCTTTATCATTAATTAAACAGAAGATATACCAATGTCCCTGAAAACTCACCTTGGGCAAAGGGTCATTTCTAATTCAATTGTGTATCAGACTCTGTTGTGTTCACATTTATAGAAAGACTTGTCAAGGATCACAGAAGTAGCATGTACCTTTATGTGGGCACTGCTTTAGACAGGATTTTTTTCCTTTGAGTTATCTGGGCTCCTTGCCAGAGTGCCAGAGAGATTAATTTATCTTGTTTGATGAACTGCAATTGTTGATAGAGTTGAGAGTGAAAATGGTTTAAAAAATCTCCAAGGTGTAACTTTATAAGAGTGTTCTAACAAAGCGAGGCGAACAGAGACATGCGGGAGGCCCAGCGTGCTCTGATCATGTCGGCGTCGGCAGGATTGTGAAAAGGCATTAATTGGGGAGCATCAGGTTATCAGGCTGAGGAAAAAATCTTCACAGAAGTAATCAAACCTTGATGAATTAAAGGCACGTGCTAAGCCCTTGTGTCCGGCGGTGATAGAACTGACCCTCAAGCTTAGCTGATAGCTTTATTCTGATAAAGAATTAAACAAAAAAACAACACAAATCCAGGCATTATCAGCATCAGCATATTAAGCATCATCGAAAGAGGATATAAATGCAGATGTGCCAAAAATGGAACAAGAAACTTGAGTGGAATGAAAATGTAATCACTCAAACACTCAAAAGGTTTTGGAGAGGATGCTTATGTAGCCCACATGCTGATCTTCTTTGGTAAATTACGTTTGTCGGATTTTAAACATCTTAGTGGTTGATTTGATGGCTTGATTGACTTGATGAAAACAGTACAATCTGTGATAATGGGAATCGACAAAATGTTTGGCAAATACATCCCACTAGTGAAGAAAAGGTTTGCATCTAATTTGTCATTGTGCTGATGCTGATTGATGCACACTTAAAATGTATCATGTTGTTGACTTTATGCAGCTGGCTTGACGGACATCCTAATCTAAAGTGAATAGAAATTCAGAAAAATGAATATAAAGTTTTTTGGTGTTTTTTTCCCTTCTTTTGGCCAGTTTCCCTGCACTGTGATGCATGTCACTGCAAACATGTCAATGCTTCCTGTGATACAAAATGTGCTACTTCTGCGGTGCCACACATGTACCCTCTTTTAAAACATTTCTTCCATTTTCTCTTAATTGGTAATGACCCCTGCACTGCAGTTCTGATTGCTGCTTACTCCACTATTGGCCTAGAAGGGGTTAATTCAGCCACATGCTACCTGCAATTTACCTGAAGTCACCAGACGCTTCTTTTTACTAGCATCAGGTCAACAAGATGGCATAATGTGTGTGAGGGATGTCACCCTCTCTGTGCCTGTGGATAGGATTGGGTACCGTTCACATCTGAGCCGATATGGTACCAGTACCTGGAATTCGGTACCAGTACCCAATGGTACCTTTTTTGGTACTTTACTCTTTCTGTAATAACAAAAATGTAATTTCACTTGCAAAAAATAAGACCAAAATCTCTCACACCCACAGTGCATTCATACTGTAATATTTCCCTGTAAAACATTTCAGAGTGACAGAGCTCCCATAACCATAGGAACTCACTGTCACGCCTGCCTGCCTGCACACGGTGCGAGAGGGGTTCAACTTCTTTGGCGCTGGCTGCAGGCATGCTTAACGCGGCTGCTGTGGGGGACTTGGCTTTCAGGCTATCAAGCACGGTACACTCTTCAGCTTCTAGATATATTTTGTGTTCGACCAGGTGTTTCCTCAGGTTAAATGTGTTGGCCAGCTTTGCCTGCCGCATTACAGCAAGTGTTGTCTGCGTCGAGTTTTGGAAAGTGTACACCACACTTGAGACTGCAGGGTGTCTTAAAAATTATTAAATCAATTTAATTTAAAAAAATTTAAAAATTAGGCCCTTAAAAAGTATTTAAAAAATGCCATTTTCAGAGGTATTAAATTTTGTAGTTTGTTTTCAGTATGTATCAGGGATGTGATTTTTTTTTTCCGGATCAATACCGAATTCTGCATTTTCCGACCTGAAAATGTGACCCACGTGAATCATGCAGATGCAGATCCATTAAAAAATACTTTATGGTCGCACTAGCTTCTCTGTCCTCTCCTCTGCGTGTCTGACCGAGGACGGAGCTCAGCTCCTACACATGCACACACAGCGGACAGCAGAGCAGAGAGGCCGCGGTGGAGACAGGGAACCAGGTGAAGTGAAGGGAACGTTTTACTCGAGTTGACGACAACGAGTAAAAAGTAGAAAAAGTGGAAAAGCGATTTTTCCACCTGCTTTGTCCGCAGTTGTTGTTACACCACAGCATGGTTTTTAAGCTAATAGCTAATAGTTACGAACAAGCTAAAATGAAAGCTGTCTGTATGTAGCCTAACTGTGTTGCCACGAATCTTAAAATTTGGCAAATTCTTGTAAACTTTTCTCGGGGGAGGACCCTCAAATCCACACAACCCTTTTACATTGTGGGTAATGTAGGCGGCACTCTTTGACAAGGAAGAGAATGCATGGATCAAAGACATCACCAATTCTTTTTTTTTTCAATGTTATTGGAGTGCAATGCTAAATCAATGGAGTACTCCTTTAACCCTGACAGGGATGTTTTCCAAACCCTAACCAAGTAGTTAAGTGTAAGCAGTGTAATCAGAAGTGATCAATAGAGATCAATGCTCTGGAGCTGGCTTTTTGGAGCAGTCATGTTGGTCGTTTTGGAAGACACTGATAAGCAACCTATTTTGTTGTTTAGGTTTCAGGACTTGTTGGTTTGATGAGATGATGGGCCATGTCGAAAACACAACTGTCAAGGATTTACCTGGGCAACTGTGTTTTTTTCTTCACCCGGACACCCCTGTTAACGGAAGCCTGACTTTAATTGGCTGTAGAATCTAATTATCAAGGTTAAGAGTTCACCATTTACAAGGAGAAAACACCAGGTGTTCTTCAGTCTACACACTCATTTGTTGTGACACTTTAACCTTTCCTTATCTCACATATTCAATAATTCAGTAAATCCTTTCTTGTAGTTTTCCTCAAGTACACACCTCCAGTTGCACAACACAGAAATGCCAACCCAACAACATGCCCATACCTTTTTTGCATCTTTAATGTTAGGAGACCTTGGGATTTGCATATTCTTTTCGTCTTTCCTTTTTTTGGCAGCACTAATGCCAGTGAGTGTTGAAAGTATGTCTTGATATCGGCCTCATCTTCTCATCACACGTGTCTTAACATGAAGAAAGGAAGTGAAGGACATCAGGCAGCCAAAATCATCCCGTTTTTAATCTAATCTCTCCATCCAATCTACCTATCAGGAGTGCCACAATCACTGGAGGCAACATTTCATTTAAAAACAAAATGCTTAAATTTAATTTCAAGCTCTTGCAGGGAGATGATGTGCCAATACATATGCTCACTATTTATGTCAGATCTTGTAATGTTTACTTTTTTTTTTCTTCTGGAACTTAACTGGGATGTGATGCTTCTTCCCTTTCCAAAAAAAGGTTGGAGGAGGAAGGTGTATGGAGAGAAGGGAGGGAGGGAGGAAGTGAAGGAGTTAGCAAGTGGATGCTGGCATTCTTGCTGCGCAGGCCTGATATCATTAAGGACTCTCCATGCGTTCTGCCTTTTCTGAGCTCAAAGGGCATGTTAGCCCCAGGTTCATCAGCTAGCTATTGTGTGGCGCTGGCTGAGAAAAAGCTGCGCAAGTGGCTCTGAACGGCCGAGCAGGAGGAGGGTGCAAGGGGGGGACACGGCACAGGCTGTGTTTCCCATTTACCAGTACGGAGGGGGGTACACAAACAATTCAGCCTGCTTTCCCACACATGAACATGCAAACCTTTCTCCTGCACTGCCTTATTTTCTCTTTTCTGCTTTGTCTCACACTCTCCCTTGCAGTTTAGCACTCAGTATATTCCTGTCACCCACTCAATATCTCTCTCTTTCTCACTCCCCCCATTTTCCTTCTGCCTCCGCTTTCCCTGTTTGCCTCTAAACAACCCCCCCCCCTTTTCTTTCCCTTCCATTTCTTTGCTGTGCCGTCTCCTTGCCTCTCGTGCTGTGTCTTCGTCCCCTGATTAGATTTGGGCCCGGTGCTATCTCATTTGGCCCCGTCTGTGGCAGTGTGCTGCCGTGGCTCGCCGAGTATCATGGGAAGGCTCTTCGTCTGTGTCGCTGCAGCCTTAACCACGTTAGCCGTGCTTAGGATGTCACCGATGGTTTGCCTTACAGACGTGCATCCGCCTGGGACCACTCTCAGTCCCATAACAGTCTAATGATAACAACAGCAACATAACTGCATACATAAAGACAAACACAATTATGAACATGTACGCATACACCCAGAGATGGTATTTTGGGTTTTTATTTCTTATTTTATTTATGTGTGTATCTAGAATGTGTATGTGTTTACGTGTGTGGAGTATAGATAATTATAACTGTATGTCGGTCATCATTTTGAGCCTCAACAAACGATTACTTTCACTATCAATTAATCTGTCAGGTTTTTTCCAGATTATTCATTTATAAAATATCATAAATACGGTGAAACATGCTTATCACAATTTCCAAGAGCCCAAAAATAATTACATTGCTTGTTTTGAGTAAAGGTCCAGACCTGGAAGATATTTAATTTGCCATCTATAAAACCGAACAAAAGCAGATCAATCTAAAACCCTAATGCTGCAATCAGGCAATGTTTGGCATTTTCCTTGGTAAATAACTTTTATGACCATTAATAAATAATCAAAACGGTTTTCAATCAGTTAAATTTTTTGTCGATCGATGAATTGACTAATCATTTCACTGCTATTTCATACTTATTCAGATGTGTTCATAAGGCATGTATTCCATTCGCTGTGTGTGAGAATGTGGTGGAATTAGCATAAAAATGTTTTGTCTGCTACTTGGTCTTGAGATTCCGTCAGTAATTAAAGCACCACCTGAGGTAGCAGAGTGCTGATTTGATGAGGGTTGCCAAAAATGAAGAGAATGGGCTTGATACAGCAAAAAAGACCATTATATCACCAGCTTATTGCCTATTGTGCATTCCTCCTATGGGAGCTGGGCTTGTGCCCCCCCCTTATCACACACACTCTACTATCTCTCCCTTCCCTTTCTCTTGCATGCTCGTTCGCTCCCTCTGTTTCTGTTATACCCCCTTCACAACCTCTACTCAACAGCAATAGAGCCTGTCAGCGCTTTTTACACTCTTAGTTGTCCCTTTGTTTTCTCTCAGTTACTGCACTTTCTATTTCTTTTCTTTTTCTATAGCACAGCTGAAATGTCTAGTAACCTTACAACAGTTTGCTGGAGCTAATGTATGTCTTTTTAGTCCTGGCAGAAGTATGGTGTGAGGAGCGTTTTGTTTGTGTTATTGCTCTTGTCTTAACTATAGCCAGAATTTTAATGCAGGGATGACATCAACCCAAAATGTTTGAACTTCATTAAGTCAGCATGCAAGCTATGTTCCCTTATCTGTATGATTAAATATGTATTGACAGCCTAACCAAGAACATATATTTGAAGACATAATGACCATTTCAGCTCAATTAAATGTACTTTCCTCACTCTTCACCTTCTCAATTATAACTAACCTTCAGTTTTTACTGTATCCTGCCCTCGCAGCAGTCTTTTTACTGTCCTCTTTCCCTGATTCTCCATCTTTTTTTTTTTTTAACCACTGGATATCTTTCCGTCTTCTTCTGCCTTTAACTCTCTTGCCTGCCTTTCACTTCCCCTCCCATGTCAGCTACACCTCTGCCAAACCCATCATTTCAGCTTCCTCCTCCTCTCCTCCCTCTCTTTCTCTCCTTTTCCTGAAAGCTATGTTTTGCCTTTCTCATTCTCTTTCTCTTCTTGTGTCCCTCTCTGTCCAGTTATCTGTTTCCTGTCAATTCTTCCACCCTCCCTCTGCCTGGCTCTCTCCTTCTATCTCTGGTGGTGTGTATGTCCTGGCTCTGGCTTCTGTGGGTATTAAGCAGTAACAGGCAATGCGCTGCGTTGGTCTCTGATGTATGTATGACCTGCTTTCCACCAGACCCAATCTCCAGCAGCCAGCCTGCCTGCCTGCTTGCCTTTTCTGGGTTAGCCCCTGCCAACAGTAGCAGTAGTCTTAGGCTGCATCCTGCAGCCAGCCTCATAATGTCAGGTGGCAAGTGTTACACCAACACCGCTTTTATCTAGGTACTTGAACAGGTTTTTCTAACCCTGCATAGATTTGTAAATAGCTACTTATGCAAGAAAATGTTACTGTGTGACAATACTATTTGTATTATTTGCTGTATAATAATACAATCTAGCAGAGAGTAAAGTAAATTATTCGCTTATGGGGAGAGCAAAAGTACATAAAAATGTTTATCATTTCTCTTTGAAGTACTCTCTTTCTTCAGTGTGTAATTTTTCCTTTTTTCTTGCCCCCTCTCTCACTTCCTTTGTTATATATCCTCTAATCTTTTATTTGCAAAAAAAGGGGGGAAAAAGTCTCTCTTTTCCTGTCCCCAGCACTTTTTGTTGTTGCTGACATGCATCTGTTCAAATTAGCAGCAGCCTCTGTGCAGTCCTCCATAGCAACCAACCACTTTATAGTGTACAGAATGTGATGGAGACCCAAGCTGGTACTAGGGAGGCATGTACTCATAGCAACCACCCACTTTATAGTGTACAGAATGTGATGGAGACCCAAGCTGGTACTGGGGAGGCATCTACGAAAACATGCACCCGGGCTGCACAGCTGGTTCATTATTTTGGGCTGAATACATCATTGCCTTTAGCATATCTACAGATACAAAAGGTTATTCTCGGGAAGAGATGGCGAGAATGAGCTGTAGGAGGTTCTGTGACCTACTCTTACCTTCTGCCAGTAGGGTGCTTACTGTGAGGACACCCTACAACCCTGGCAGAGGGTCATCTGAGATACCACGAATCCCTTGGGATCTTACATTGAGTTCTTTCTCGCCGTCTCTCTCTGTCAGGGCGGCGAGAACGTGCCCATGATTTCACCTCCCTGTTGTTCCTCATGCGTCCCACCCTGCTTGCATTGTTGTGCTACAGAAAACAGCCTGATCACCTGGGGCGATACACAGCTTTGTTGATCAATGAGGCACACAGCACTTTTCAGAAGAGGAATAAACTCAAAAGCATGGTGTGTTGGGAATTGAGGATATTGCATCATTGTTTGTGGGTATTAGAGAAGCCTATAGAGTACATACTGTCTGTAAGTCGCATATACTAAACAGTGACACCACAATGTTAAATCTACCCTCATGAATTTTGGTGAGCAGAAGTTGTAGTGAATAGTGAATGAATCTGCAGAGAGCAGATGCTGTTCCAGCAGCTTAATTTGGTTTCCTGTTGGAATGTGTAATGTAGGCAAAGTCTCAAACCCCGCACCTACAGATGCAGCTGTCCCATTCTCTAACTCCACCTCCAGTAGGTGTCAACAGGCGCCCGTTGTGCATGCCGCCATCCTTCATCACCAGCCAATGATGATCTCCAACAGCAACATGTTTCTTTTTTTTCATTTTCTTTAATCCAGCAACCAGCCACCCACTGGAGGCAAACAAAGATGAAAACAAAGTGGGAGAGCCAGTGGTGGAAGCACATGGTCCCTGTGGTTTCTCAGTCCAGTGGGAGCCAAAGCATATGTTTCTCAAGCTGCGTTTAATTCACATTTGTTCCATATGCCACAAACACATATCTCCTTGTGAAGATAAGGATGGGGATTCCCTCCTATAAATTTTAAAGTTGCTAGTAACCGTGACTTCCCAATGGTGATATTTAGTCATTGTAACAGATGTGTTTATTTCCTGTTTTGTTTTGTCAGGAACGTTGTCCATTGGGGGAACTTAAAGTGACTCTTTCTTTCTTTCTCTTTGTATTTTGAACTCCTTGCATGCCAATCCTGCAATCAGCACCTGGCAGCAGCATAAATGTGCATCGCACATGCTCATCTGGCAGTTACAACACGCCTCCGCTGTGTTTTTCATATGACAGTTGTGACTCATAGCTGCAGTGACCTCTCTCCTCGGGGGGTAGCTAATATGATCTGTTCATCCCAACGCAGTCCTGATGGATATCTTGCAAACTTGCTCAGCGGCACGGGTGGGTGGTGGGAATGAGCGGGGGTGGTCCAACCAGACTCACCCGAGGGCCTTGCCTGGATGGAGGAGGGCTGAGCTGCTTCATAACAAACACAGAGTAGTGTGGACGAGATAGAAGCAACACATCAATGTTATTTATGGTGTACAGGAAGATCATTACGGCCGCTTCAATCTTAGCCTGATGGATGTCTCTAAGTGCCTCCTCTCTTGATCTTTAATGGTACCTTGTAATCAATGGAATACCTGACCCCCACTGCCCCCCTCAACTTAATCCTCCTGCCATCTTATTTTTTTTAAAGAGGGGTCCACGTGGATTGAGTTTTAAAAGGAGGTAATTAAACCAGTGACAGCTGAGAACTTATTATGCCGGTGAAAGAGGAGCTGCCTATATGTTGGCCTGCTGATCGTTCAGAAGTTATCTTTAATCCCCCGTAACATTAAAGGCTGGCCATTCATCAAGTCACAGGGCAGCTTTGTGCGCTGAAAGGCAAAAAATTTCTCCCCTCTTAAATTAAGGCAACATCTCAGGATACAGTAAATTAACTATTGCTTCGGGGCCCTATTTCAAACTCTTTCCTCTGCCCTTACAAAATAAAATTATGAATATCAAAGCTCATTGTTTTTTGTTGAGTTGTAGGCCCAGTAGACACATTTATCCAACTCATCGTAATTATAATTTTGTAATTAAAACAGCGGTCAAGTTGGGAGATCATGCAGAGGTTGCTGCTGTTGTTTAGCTGTATTTCTGCTGGCACACAATCATAGCTGAACTGCCAACGGCCACTGAAAGGATGTTTTCATGCTTCAATTTAGAATATTCATAAGCTGTGCAAATGGGTGGGATTGAAGAGTATTGTGCTCTCTAATATGAGGATAAAGGGCACCGTTTATTGCCGTGTTTTGCTATGAAGCTCAAGCAAAAAAGAAAACAGTATATGATAACTATTTTAATTTATTTGGAGACATCGATGACTAAAAAGTGCCATCTTTGGCCTTGGAGGTTTTTTTGTTGTTGTTCTTAGTTAATAAGTAAGTTTTCAAATATGTGTCTTCCAGCTTTTGTATATTGAACATACTTTTCAGGGTTGGGTGTATTGTGACCTGGCAGCCCACCATCTCCCATTAAGCATGCAGAAAAGTGTTACCATTATCACTGTTATTTATTCACATGAGAATGCTAATGTGGGAGACGGATCTGGTTCAGGCGAGGTCTGATAGAGCATGACTACCCCAAAGCTATATCTCCAGTCAGATGGGGATTGGGACAAGGGAGTTCTGCCATGTTTCCTTTGTAGTGAGTAACAAATGTTTCTGCTACTGATGTGGTAAAAGCTTTCCCTCCTTTGTCACCTTTGCTCTTGGTTGAGCCCTGGCATCCCAGTGCTCCATCACGATACAGTTTGGCCTGGGAACCGGTGACCCATGTTATTGGTTGGCAAGGCTTCTTCTCTTGAATGGGGGTGGGCTCCTTTCCAGCCTCCTCCCCTAATCCGGCAGCCTTTTCTGTGTTTATCAGTGACTCACGATGAAAAAGACCCATAAGTATCTGTGAACTGTAGGTGTTGTTGAAGAGAGAGCTTGATGTATTGTGAAAGCTGCCTCTTCCTCTCAGTCTTTTTTGTATTCTCACCACTTGCCAAAAAGTTTTAGACAACATGCTCTTTCACTCTTCATCAAAGTGGAGTTGGGCCAAAGAGGAAGAGAGAGAGTGAGTGAACAAGAAAGAGAGACAGGGTGTAAGTGAGAGAAGTTTGGCGGTTGAACAGCCATGAAATACAGTCCTCCAACGGTTATTGCTGCAGTAAAGGCAGATACATAAAATACAAAACAGAGACTGGCGTGTCTATTTATGGACCAGATTATCGGTGCATTAATCAGGCCTGCTACTTGGCACACGCTGTACCAACCCCCAGAAGCCTGGGTTACCAAAGTCTGAGGCTTCTTTTATGGGCTGCGTCAGATCGATGGGTGATTCACTCACAGACCAACAACATTCAGATTACTTATGGATAAACTTCTCTGAAACCACAAAACTCTAACAACAGTGCTGATATGATGTAGTCAAGCAGGAATTGACTTTTTACACTTATTTTGTGGGATTGAATAAGTCTCCAGTGGAGTCTTATTCACTTGTTTTTTTATTATTGTGAAATACAGCCTTGTCTTCTCCATTGGGCTAGAAAAGCAAGGCTTTTTTCTAGATTTGTCTTCTATCCAGGGTATAATAAAAACCTCAACAACTATGAAGGGAATAATCTTCTAAAGTGTTCTCTCTCCAAGCAAACCACAAAGTAAACAAACAACAAATTTGTACAGTATGTTGAGAAAAGGGGGCTGAGATTTCGGATAGGGCAGAGTAAAGTACATACAGTATCACTTAAATGTGGTATAAACATTTAAATACTGAGAACACTAAAATCCGCTACAGATCAATGTGTTGTTGAATCAGTTATTGGTACATGTGCAAGAATAGTTGTATTAAGAGGGGAAGGGGCGCCACTGAGGCTGCACATGCACAGGGCCCACATTTTCATGCTACACAGTGACATCGCTACAGACGGAACAGGAACAAGAAACAAGCAGTCAGACAATCAGACCGGTTGTAAACAAAGAAACAGTTTAGCCAGATTATCTAAACCAGTGGTTCCCAACCTGGGGCCTGGACCCCCATAAGGGGTCGCAAGATAACTCTGAGGGGTCACAAGATGATTAACAGAATAGGAACCAGAAAAAAACATTGCTGCTACTCAAAATAATGTTTATTTTTATTTTATCCTTTTAAAATTAGCAGTTTTTCAATTTTACTGATTTTATCTCTTCAGGCTTCTGAAAATAAAGTAAAGACAAAGATTACGTTTTGGTTGAACTGGTCACAAGCAGTAGTCACATGCAACCAGTGATGAGAGCCAAAAAGGTTAGGAAACATTGACATAAACCACTTTATTTGGAGGTGCATCCGAAATGTTGCTAATAAACCCCCTATCACAGGAAACCCATGTGCATTCCCAACTATAGCAAGTATGGTAGGCCAACTAGGTAGTTGGTCTGTAAATTGTGATAGATTTTAACAGTTTAGGTAATATTTTAACCTTTCGCCTTAATTTTTCCACCAGATAAGTTTAATTGCTTAGGATTCTTAACCTGTCTGAATTCCTAGATCTCAGAAATGAACTTGGTGAATACAATGTTATTATTACCAATAGGAATGATGGCCAAAACTATGGAAATAAGACCTGAGCTGTAATAAACTGATATAGATTCAAAAGGTTTGTTGCAACTAATAAGAGGTGGGTGTTAATGGGCCTTAAGAATTGAAGGGGTTAATTTCCTTCCCAAACCAGCTCTGAGGCCTTGTCCATTATGTGGCATTGTTTAGGCTCTGTCAGTCTCGCAACAGTCTCCTCTGTCTCTCTCTCTTCTTTTTCTGCTCTCTCCCAGCCTCTATAATATTATCTCTCTCAGTGAGGCTTTAGGCTCTATCTCTACTAATTAGAATTTAATGGACCAAAAGTGATTGGTGTACTTCCAGAAATAAAGTGGGCTATTCATATGTAAAGCAAACAAACAGTACTTGGTATAGAAGTATTGTTTGGGTGCGTCTCTTGCCAGAGTCACAATGACGCAGAGACTAGGGATTATACTAGGCTAAGAAGCATATTTAAATGCATGAGTTTTTTTCTGTTCTTTTATCGCACTTATTAGGAGCAAACACATAATCTCTGCAATTGAATGTCCTGTAATTTTTCTTCAGCATATATTTTACTTCCTGCCAGGTTTGCTCGACTTTGCTCTTTTTTATTTTGTGCTCTTTTTTTTTGCTAAGGCCCCTGAGTGGGTGCCCATTCCATAGACCCTGAGTAATCATCATTATAAAATGATAAGAAGCGTACCCTGACTGCCCCCTGTGGAATGAAGCATTAGAGACATTTGTTCTTTCGGCCTGCCCAAGCAGTGGTCTCACTGTCTCACACACTCATTAACACTGTCTTTCTCACTCTCGTTTTTATTTTCTCTCCTCTTTTCTCTCTCTGCACTCTAATTTTCTCCAGTGACTCTCGTGCTGTTCTCTGCCTCTGTAACATTCCCTCACTGCTTCCCTTTCCTTGTTTCACATACCAGCATAACTGATGGCTCTAATTTGTGTACTTTAAAGGGCCAATTCATAGAAGGTACTTAGGCTCGATAAGGAAATTGAAATGAATGACGGCAGCCTTATCAAAACTCCCTCCCTCCCTTCCACTCATCCCTGGCAAGTAAGAGGTTTCATTGCATCAGAAGAACACCATCACAGTGAGAATATAAATGCAAATCTAAATGCCTTGACGCTATTGAAGGGCCCCTCTTTATAGAATCAATAATCATATTCAGACCAGAGGCAGAGAGACTAAGAATTACTACAGGGAATTGATATACACAAGGTTGTTTACATGTTACTATAAGGGGGGGGTGCACACACAGGGACCGGAGAACAAGACTGCTTACACACTGTGGCGCCAAAAGATGTGCACAAACACAATTTTTGGGGGTTTGCAGAAAATATAGATTGTCACTAGCTTTAATTCAACCATTAACAAGATACAGCGGAGTTGTTCTCAGAGTGTAAATGATGCTGTCCAATTTTCCATTAGCTTGAATACATGCAGCAAGATACACATACTGTAAAGTGTCATGCTTATGATGCATAGGCATTCTGTATCCTCTACACAGCAAAAAAAAATCCCCCTTTACAGAATAGCAATAATATTCTGTAATCTCTTGAAACTAGCATCAAAATCAAGCCACGACAAAAGACTTTTCTGGCCTTTAAAACTTATGAAGACTTGATATGAGCAAAGGAACTTCAGCAATTCAAGATAAAGATGCTTGACACTGATCATTTCTTCATTAGTTGACCAATAAAAGAGCTATTATCTCAAAACTGGACTAGAGAAGGATCTGAAAATCTTGAAGTAAAAGGACCAACATCAGCACTGCATGAAAAAATGCAACCCTCCCTTTAATTTCAATGAGACCAACACATCGGCACAGTGGTAGCCTGGCATTGCCGCTAATGCGAATTAGTCCGGAACGTCTCAGTTAATTTTCGATTTCCAAGGTGCGTTATCAGCGGGCGCAGACCAAAATGCCTCTGGACACAACTGGATAGAACTACAACCAATCAGAGCAACGAAACGTGTGATGTAGCGTTGTTGGTAAATTAAACTACCAAATCCTGTCGGAAAATACATCTTTCAACACAATACAAACACATCTTTCTTATCAACAAAAGCTTTAAGTGCAGTTCTTCTTCTTTTAGAGAAAATATACCATCCAGTTCGTTTAATACTAACGCGATAGCGGATTCAACAGAAACAGTTCCACATCAGCGGCAGCCATCTTGATTGTTTACGAAAATGCCTCAATATAATAATAATAATAATAAGGTTGCGCTCCTCTATACAGTCATCATATCTAACCCGCCCTATAGTAGATAAACATTTGTGATTGGCCCGACCAGATCCAGGACGGGTGGAAATCCGCCTGAATGGGAGGGGGGCCAGACGCCAGAGCAAATGAAACATGAGCTAGCAGATTCGTCTGGTTCCCAGACTAGCACAGTGGGGCTGCTGGGGGCAATTGTTGTGACAGAGAAGGAAATTATTGTTTTCATAATCTTCCATAATTGTATAAGCCGTTCTCTTTTTGCAGTGTTTTTGTAGATATTGCCATGTGCAAAGAGCCAACATCCTCTTTCTTCAGGCAAATAATCAAGTAACCCCTTAATGTCATGTGGTATCTCTAAATTTAGCAAAGCATTGTCAGAGCCTATAGGTCTCAGCACATATCTTTATACAGCAGTGTCTAGTGAATTGCAACGGCATGTTTTGATGCCCCGGCCTGGCTCAGCACGGCCCAGTGCCCAGTAATCACTCCGCTATTGGAGGGCTGGCATCAGCGGCTGCGCCCTCCTCACCCCCACCCACAGCCCAAATAACAGTCAGAGAGCTCTTGACAAATTGGAGCGAGTTAGCCACTCCTCAGTTCATTGCACAGCCCTGAACGCTTGTGAAACAACAACAAAATATAAAGGCACATAAAAGAAAAAGAGAGCATAGTCAGTTTCTGTCTCTGCTGTCTCCCCCTTTCATTCTCTTGTTCTTGATCCCCCTAATGCTCAACTCTCGTCTCTTACACTCTGTACCTCACACACACACAGGGTCTTCAGAAGAGGTGTTTGCGCTACATCTCGGCTCTCTCACTGTGTCATGCTCAGAAATCAATCAGGGGTTAAGCTCACACCTTCTAACGAGCTCTTCTCAGAGGTACGCCTCAGCCATGTGCTTGGGGCAGCCTCAGCCAAAGGTACAAACGCCTGGGAAACACAGTGCAGAGCCGGGGAGACGTGCGTTGAAGAAAGAAAGCGGATTGGAGAAATGAGAGGGCAAGCTGAAGTCTGATGGATATGGAAACGGAGAGGGTTTGTTCAGGCAGAACAAAAGGAAGGAGGGATGGAGACAAATGGAAAAGGGGTGAGGCATTAGTCAAGGTGCTGAGCCTCCTGCCTCTTTCACGCAGCACACAGGTGTGCGGTTCACCAGCTCCTCATTAGCTATGCACCTGGGCCCTAATGGTGAAAGGTGTCAAGATGAACTGGGGCAGCATGGGTGCAGAGAACACCTTCACCCAGGAAATGACAAATACATTCCCTGACTTATCCTCATGCAGAACCAAAACGAAAACCCATCCTGCGATATGAAGTGCATCAAGCAGCAGCCATTTTGTTTTGAAAATGCTCCCCACCCCAAGAAAGTCAGGAGATCTGCTTCTCTTACCCCCAGTTTATTTCCTTGTAATTCGTTTTATCGTTGTTGTTCTGCACCTCAGCCCAGCTGTTCTCATCGAGACTGGCAATTAATGTAATTTATTCTTATGTGAGTTTAATGGCCTTAGGTGAGACCGAGACACAACAGCAGAATGAAAAATGCTGGCTGCCTGACAAAGGGTTTTTCCAGGCTGGGGCTGAGGCCTGTGCTGGAGTTTCTTTGACAAATACCGAGCCCTGGGAGCCTTTGTTTCACAGTTGGAAAGGAATTCTCCCAGCAAACAGGCACCAGCCTTGTTCTTCCACTAAAATACGATAGGAAGGATTAAAGATGAACCACAGGTAACACTTGAGACAGCCGAGTATGGGTCTTCTGTTTTCTTCCGCTTGGCCCTCCCTTCTTCCTTTCCACTTTAGTCTCTTCTTGCTTGCTTCCTCTGTCTCTTTCATTTTTATTTTTATCCGCAGATGAGTGACTAAAGCTGTCAATGTTTAGACAGGGTTAAAACTTTGACAGACAAAGAAAATCACTCCCTTCATACTCTCTTATCCCTTCAACCCTTTCTTACTTGGCACCACAGTGCTGGCCCTCTATTTCAAAAAGTTATTTATTCCACTATTGTGCGCTTTTTAAGCAGTGTAATTATAGGTGTCAAGTGAATAATATTGATATTGACAGAGTGATATTGTATACAGCATGTGGTATGACTAAACTGTATAATTATTGATAGTGGATGGCTACTCGCTGTCACATGATCATCGAATCACTGTCATGTTCTTCAAAGCTGTTGTTACCATAATTGCTGCCTGGATGATCGTGGCATTGTCACCCTGAAAGAGACCCATCCTATCACCAGCGAAATGCATCATGGGATGAAAGTGATTGCTCTGAATTGTAAGTGATTAGAGTTTGTCTAGACGTCTCAGGGAGTGATTGGATTGATTTGATGTCAGGGAGTAGATCGGACATTGGCACAGAATCACTTTTTAACTCTTCGTTCTGTCAGGATTTATACTACATTGCATACTTTATCTGGTGATAGTTCTACTTTTCTGCAAAAAGTCAACATGTTTATTTATTTTTAGTAGTAGCAGTAGCAGTTACAACCAATCAATTACTTTGTCCTGTGCAGCAGTGAAGCGCAAGAGAAAAACATGAACACATCATATAGACACAAAATAGAAATTGTTAAAAAAGACTATACAAGTTAAAACTATTTAAAATATATGTTAAATTATAAGTAAAAATTCTAACACTTCTAAGATATTTGTAAAAACCTTTTGAATGTTTTGTCCAGTGACCAGTGGTTAAAATCACCCAGGACTACATTGGGAGTATCAGGAGAGAGGGACTGTAGCTTGTGCAAAGTCTGAAGGATGATTTCTGAGGCCGTCCTTTCATTCGCCTTTGGGTGGATGTAAACCAGAGATCTGCAGGAATTCCTGTGGTAAACAGAATGAGCACATGGACACAGATGGTAACTCAATATCCTTAGCATATAGTCTTTCTTTTACTAAAACACTTTTACACCAGGGTTCATTTATATAGAGACAAACACCACCTCCGCCACTTGTGTTGCCGGTGATTGCAGCCTCCCTGTCCGTGCATAAAGGAGCACCAAATCTGTCTATGGCCAGTTCGCAATCCGAGTCCTTTTTCCCAAGCTTCCCTTTTCTGTTAGAGCTCTCTAAACTCATGTTGGTGGCGAACATGAGTGTGGACGGACATTAGAGGCCTGTTGAATATGAGACAAAGGCTGACATTTGTTGACTAGCTCCTCCAAGTTGGGAAAGACCAGGTCCGAGGAGAAATGCGATTCCCTGTAACTCCAAATTGTCTTAATTACATGTTGTGTCTACTTAGCTGGCTAATGTTAGCCACTGGTTATCCTACATTTAGGAATCACCAGTGTTTTGTTGAAGGGTGTTGTGAACCCCCCAGTTTTACTGTGAGGCCTCACTTCTGGAGTGCTGTGTCAAGTTACCATAGCTAAAGTTAAGCTAGATGTTGATGTTTATGGTCAGTAAATACCTCTAAACTGTAGGCTGGCTGCTTGTTAAACCATAATGCTTCAGTTTTTCTATTTCTACATGTGTTAAATACAAAATATATGAAGTGTGGGTGTAGAGGTTTTGGAGTTGTTTTGAAGGCACCTTTGATGGATCTTTACAATAGTAAAGCAATGAGTAATGTAATTAACTACTTTTGCTTTTGAGTAATTGGTAAAATAATGTACATATGTAATAAGTAATTGATTACATTTTTACATAAGTAACTTTATTATTAGTGATGTTAGCAAAAACTGGCAAAGATAAAAACAAAACAAAAAAAACAGTTATTGATTAGTAAACGGAATATGTGATGCTGTATCTATTTTATTGGTCTTAAAGAGGTCTCTAGTGAATGGCATTACTCATAACATTATTTTTGTTTTCTAATGGTCCTATATCCAGTACATACTTGACAAAGTGCCCTTGGCATGTGCGAATTAATGGTTCAAGTGTCTATAAGATTATGTCTAGCTGGAAAGGAGAAGAGAATGCTGCCAAGTGGCTCACATCCAGCAGCTTGAAGACGCCGGGTGTCATAAAGTGTACTATACTTTAAGTTGAAGCTCCTCAAAACAGGTCGTTTAACTATTGCAATTAACATTAAAATGATCCTGTCCCACTTCTGACACCATGTTCAGAAATGAATTAGAACGTAGCTGACATCTTTTTATAGGTTAAAAGGGATAATTTATCTGATGCACACATCGGAGGACTCTATTAGGATACTTGTAAATCCATTCATCTGTTTGGGGATGACTCATTTCCCTTCCTGTGCAGCCATAACTCTCCCTACTTGCCAATCAAGCACATGTTCCACTTTAGTAGACGTGTAGCTCTCATTTTACAATATATTACATTTTAAGATTCATCCAGAAGAAAACCAGTGCTGTTTGATTCCAAATGTTCTAATCAGGTTTGTCAAATTGCTTTTTAGTGTGAGGGAGTGATTACAGAAAAATCTGTAAAACAAGGCAAAATCTGCACTGGGAAAAAACAACGACACAGGATGTTTTCTTCCACTTAGCTCATTTGTCATGCATGGAACAAAAGCAGAGAGGGGTTTCAAGGACGGGGTTTTAGACACGTCTGCTCTATTGATTGGTTAACGAGCCTGCATTCAGACCACTTCCACATCGAGGGGTGAGCGCCGCACAGACACAATGGAGCATATTTCCCCTGCTCACAATGCGGGCATGCAGCGGTCGGCTGCCTGCTGAGGATACAGGCCCACACTCAGGCCCTCTGCCAGGGGGGCACTGCCAGGGGAGAGGATAGAGAAAGGGAGAAGAGTCGAAGGGAACACAGACAGAGAAGAGGTGTGGAAGAAGGATGGGTGCATGGAGAGCAAATAGGGGAGAAAGGAGGAAAGTTGAAGGGAGAGGGATGCTTTAAATGCAGTGGAGAGAAATGGTAATAAAGGGAAATAAATTGTGTTGAATGGATGGAAGAATTTTTACACAGGGAGGACTGTGGAGTGTAAGAGGACTGGAATGGGATGGCGGACTGAGCTGGCATTGGAGGAAGTAGAGGTGAGGGGACAAGGAAGGATTGGTGAAGAGGAATTAAGACAAAACAAGGAGAGGGAGCTAAAACATTTAGGGACTGAGTAAAAGGGAATGAATTGGCACATAACTTGTTCGCACAGAAGGAAATAATAGAATAGTAAGGAAACAACACTGAAGGTTTAGAGATGAGAAGCAGTTGAGGTAAATGGTTCCAGGTTTTCAAATGTGAGGATTCTTATTTTCAGGTGATTATACACTAATAAAAACACACTTAAAAATATTATGTTCCATTTCTGCCAATAGCTCCTCCTAAATGTTACACACTGGACCTTTAAGGAATATTTTGAATGCAGGACTTTCACTTGTAATAGAGTATAATTTACATTGTGATATTTTTAGGATCTGAGTACTTCTTCCTCCACTGAAAAGTTTAGAGGCAAAAACATGACCTACATAAATGTTATATTAATATATATTATAATACTGAATTATCATTACTGAGGCATTTTAATGTTGCAGGTGGTAAAGATGGAGCCAATTTCAACTATTTGACATTTTGTTGGGTGGTGAAACTAGTAACTTTAGTTTTTTAATAAATGTAGTGGAGTAAAAAGTACAATATTTAGCTCTGAAATGTAGAAAAGCAGACGCATTACTGACATAAAATGAAAGTGCCTTAAAATTCTACTGAAATGATTAGTTTAAATATAATAAAAATAGTTTGTATGTTGCACACTTTCCCCTCTCTTTCTCTTTCCTTTGCCCTGAACTCACACTACTTACTGTCCTTCCAAGTCTTTAAAAATACAGTCCGTCTTGTGTGCTTGCCTTCATTGCATGTGACACACTGCTGTTTCTAGCTCTCACCGGTTAGCTGCACTGTGTCCTCCCTAGGCTTGTCTAAACTGTCTGCTGTCCTTCCTGCTTGCCTGTCTGTCCATCTGTCTGTCAGGGTCTCAACTTGTCCTGCCTGTCTTTTTCTGTATGTACCCTTGTCTTTTTCATCAGCTTTGCCTTTATCAGCCTGTCTCTGTCTATTTTCTCCTTCCTGAATGTCTGTTTTTATTGTCTGTCACTAGCTGTCTTGTCTCATCCCTTTGACTTTTCTGATTGTTCTTTTTTCTTAATTTGTTTCTGGTTGAATCAAGGACCAATTCCCATCAGCATTGCTTTCTGTCATTTGAGGTGAAAAGTGGCAATATTGGGCATGGGCAGCTTTTCAATTGTCATCTAACCAAGAAGGTTACTGTTTACTAAGTAAAATACTAAAATAAACTAACATTTGAATGAAACGTAGTTGGACATGAGAAAATAAAGCGGACAGACGGAGAGGAGAGACAGTGGGGGTGATAGAGAGAAAGCAGGCAACACCGCAAGACTTGATTTGTTGTCCCCTCTCCCTCCTACGCTGCCAGCTCGCTATGGTGGCAGTGTACTTTAATCCTGGGGAAGGGGTCATGAGCTCAACTCAACATTCAGCGGCTGACCTCTTTTTTTTTTTTTCTTTTTGCGTCTGGCGGTTTTGTGTACAGACCACACAGTGCGCTCTCAGCGCCCCCACCCTGCTCCTGTACTCAGATCTCATTTTCATTGGCCGTAAAACATTGAGTTGTTAAATTTTTTTTATGCGTCCTGCTCCCCTCGCGCCCCAAGGGCTCCTGGTGCGTTTTAAATTGAATGATTGCCTGCAGCTCTCAGATTGTTTAACCTCTGCAGTGGCACCAACTCCTCTGTAGAACTGTATTTTTAGAAGTTTTTGCTCACGTTTCCCCTCTCTCCACCTGAGGTAAGAACGATGAAAAAAATTAACGATGGCCGTTTCTGGGGAGGTCCTCAGTTGCCGCGCTCGACATTATCCACTTGTGTGTGTTGTGTGTGTGTGTGCACACCAACAGCGAGGAAGGAGAAAAAGCGCCTAGAGCTGTGCATGCTTGAGACAGCGCGTGTGTGTGTGTGCATGCAAGCACGTGCATGTGACAATGACTACCATTTTCCTTATTTATGACCCTCACCTCTGTCCAGGCTGCTGATTTGTCGGAGGAGCGGAGGGAGGGGAGGCATGAGGGGGAAAAGGGGGAAAAAAGCAATTGGGCGATTCCGAGGTGAGCGCTGTTCCGGGCCCGTTAGCTTTTATGGCCCACTAAAGAAGAAGAAGAGAGAGAATGAACATCCTTCCTGTCTTGATTGACTTCTCCTGCGCTTCCCCTGCTCTTCCTCAAGCTCCTTTTTTCTACTCTCTTAAGTAGCAATAATGGACATTCTCATATCTACCCTGAAGGCATTTCTCCAGGCTATAGGAAACCAGCAAAAATAAGTACGACAAATTACCTCCAATAATCATACCTGCTCTATGAGATTATTATTGTAGATTTAAACCGCTATACTCTGATGTCACACATAGGGAGACGGCCTCTTGGGCCTTATCGGGTATGCCAGAAATGTAATAAAGAGCAAGTAAGTGGTAATTACACACTGATAACTTTGGCAAGGACACAAAGAGGTTTTGATGTGAAGTTGTAAATGTGACATGCCGGTCATGTCCTGCAGCACCAGAGGCAGCTCCTTCTCAGTCTCCAGGCTTGTAAACCCCCTGCAACCCCTGCTTTGTTTGGTCACACTTTTACTTGCCTCCTCGTTAAGTCTTATTAGTCTTATTATAGTTTCCTATGATGTGATGAAGATCGTTACAGTGGAAAATGTGACTTTGATCCTGTTTTTGTGCATTTGCGTGCCATATCCAAGTCTGTTTTTCAGTCCTTCGCCGCTTGTGTTATTGTGTGTGTTTTATGTGATGTATGCACATCTCTCAGCCACTGTTTATTTGTATTTGTCTGCAGTTTTTGACAGCATCTTGTGGGTTTGTGGCTTATATGAGTTTACCATGCCCTCCATTCCGACAGTATGCAATATATGAGAGTGCAGGGGAAAGAGCCCGGGCCACGCTTATGATTCAATGCGCACACCCCCATGGACCAAGGCTTAGGGGAGTGTATGTGCTGATGAAAAAGTAATGTACTGTGTCTGCAAGGTACTGCTTGCTTTTCCCTCTTGCTTCTTTGGCTCCAAAACCTCGTCTCCCATACCAACCTGGGACCTTTTTAGCTAAAAACAGCTCCCCAAAATGCTTTCCTCTCAGATTGTCTTTGTCTCTTTGTCTTTCTCGCTATATTTCTGAGGGAGAAGCCTGTTTAAGATATGATAATGAATACAGTATTAATGATCTAAAAAACACTTGTCTGAATAAGCATAATGTTTTCAAAACTGCAGCCAAAGAATCAACACTCCTATGATCATTGAACATTTATGTCTAAGAGCCAGACAAACATGTACTGTAAATCAAATTATATGCAAATATCACGACCATGCCTACAGTTACAAATGTTGAAATCAACAACTGAGGGAATGAGGAAAACAAAATTTTTTTTCACTAATATTAGAAGCGAAAATGGAGGCTAACAATAGAAGTACAACCCAAACTATCTATCATAAACATCAACTTTGAACTACCATACTTGCTGTGATTGTTCACAATCATGGGTTTCCTGTGCAATGAGGTATTATTAGCTGCATTCCGGGTGCACTCACTTTCAGTTTTACCTTCAAGTAAAGTGGTAGCTAATCTGGAAAAACTTGTCAACTCGTTTGCAACCTTTTTTTTGCAATATCGCAGGGTTCCAAGATCTCAGCAATTATTTACAATTTTATCATAAGCGACAGATAAAGTGGCCAAAGCTGCGAAAATAAAACCCAAGTTGTAATAAACCACAGTTTTTCTTTAACAAGGCAATAATAAAAGGTTGTGGGCTTTTCACACACAACAAGCCATCAAGTCAGTAATTTTAAATGTTAATTGAAATGTTTCTTAGTCATTAATAAAGGGTTTTTTCAATATTCCGTCAAGTCTGCAGTTGTAAAATGTTAACAAGTTGTTAATAAACAGATTTTGGTACGAAAAGGAATTTTTCACAACCGAGCAACCCAAAAGTTTTACTTATCTATAAAGCATAAGTAAATTTAATGAAAAAAGTAACTACATTTTCTCTATTTTTCTTTGTGTCTGGCTCCCTCATTTATCTGGATCCACATACTAGAATAATCGACAGTTCTAATTTGTGTGCTTTAAGGGGTCGATTCATAGGAAGCACTTCTAGTGAAATTGAAAAAGTGAAATGAATGGTGACAACTTCATCAGTACTGTTTGTCTTTCACTTACACTCTCTTGCACACACACTTCCTGTAAGAGCCCCAGTGAAGAGAAACAGTATCCATACCTTAGACTGTCACCAGTGAGTTACTTAAAGTAACAGCAGCCCTGTGATTGATGCCCTCTGTGTGTTTATGTGTGTGTTGGAGGTGGGGGTTGTAGGAGTGAAAGGAGGGAAGGCAGAGGGCAGGCGAGGGATTGATGTCGCACAAGAGAGTGGTGGGCCAGGTGAAAGAGGAGAGGAGGAGTGGGTGGTAGCAAGGGACTTGTCCCACAGCAAGTTAAATCTATCATCCTCACTTCTTCTTCAACCGCAGCCCCTCTGTCCTTGAACGCTGCATGCTGACTCGGCAGGGTTTGTCTTTGTCCCCCTCCAAAAAGTACCAAGACTGCAACCTTATTACAAAAGTTTACCCAAGGACTTGGTGTTCACAAGAAACTTTTTTTATTTAGACTGTACACTCAAACAATGTCGAGGAAGTGCTAAATGAAAATTCTGATTAAACAAGTGAGATCCAAAGTACTGTCAAAAGAAAGTCATTTTTTTTTACGTTTTGATGGACAATTGATATGGCGAAAGACAATCCAGGTGAAAGTGATATTGGTAATATACTACTGAGCCGTAAATGCTTGTAGAGGATAAGAATTGTGCCTAATGCTGCTGCATCATTTATGTTTTCTCCATTTAATATCACCATCAGTTAATCTGCATTGTTCTGTAAACATGATCCTTTCCCAATATTCATCCACAAAACCATTTCATTTCACTTCCCCAAGTCGCTTGCCAATTTCCTTAAGCATACAACAGTACAGAGCTGTCTTCAATTCATATGCTGTGCTATGTATATTCAGCATCGCACTTTCTCCGCAGGGAGCCAAAGCCCATTTACTGGCCGGGCTCTTTTGGCAGTCATGGCTCCAACACATACAGAACAGCACAATAGCATAAAATTGGGCACATGTGTGTGGCAAAACCAGCCAAAAGAGACATAATTGCTATTGACAGAATTAACAAACACTTTAAATCCCCACATTAATTAGAAAGTCAAATGTAAAAACTGTCAAGAGTGGCAGACAGCTGTCGTCCATCATCCCTCTCATTGGAGTTTCATGGTAATTCACTTTCCGACGGTTAATTTGTTTCATTTTGCAGTGGACTTAAAGCACAGCATGTTTTAATTATGGTTGCCCCGTACAAAGTGGTCATTCTCATAACCGTGTCTACTGTGGAGTAAATATGGTGCTGTGGTCAGGTCCTGTGATGACCAACCAAATTAGCTTGTCAAGGCAGTTTAGCCAGCAGACAGCGAGTGATTTATTATTTCTCCTTTTTAAATGAACAATTGAATAATTGGGGATAAAAAGTCATCATTACCAAAACAAATGGATCTATTTGAATCAATGATGATCAGTTAGTACAAGATCAAGTCAATTATAACTAAAAAAGAGACCATTGTTCTTTCTGATGCAGCATTTAGTCTTTCACTTAACAAATGTCAAATGTTTTTCTCACATTTCCTACCATTTCCTTTCTTAAATATTGCCTTTTTAATGTCATTTATTGATCACTTTCTTCTTTCTTCCATGTTCCTGTTTGGCACTGGTGGACTTTGAAACATCTTCCCTTCTCAGGTAGTGTCATTCCTAATCTCTGTCTTTATACTTGTATTGTCACACTGTTTTATGAAAAAAACATCTATGCAAAACTGCATTTGAATAACTTTGAAATCAAACTCATAAACATAACATAAACAACATATATAATTGGTTAAAGAAAAGATTTCCTATGCTTTCCCTAAAATATGTTTCACTTGTTATTAGAATACATTCTATTATTTGGCTTGCTGTTATCTAGTTCCCAGCAGTTACAGGTGCAGCCCCGACCCTTAGGGAATTGCCCACATTCCCACGTTGGGGTCCACACACACGGACAACACTTCCCCCACAATGAGCTGTAATGCAGAAGTGAAGTCCTTCTAATTGCCTTGAGGAGAGTATTACTCCTCATTATTACCTCTTCTTAACCTTTGACCCCTTCCCAAACACTCTCCTGCAAAGCTAAACAAACAGACATCATTCAAAGGTAGCGTCACAGGGTGAGTAAAAGCTGGAGGAGTGACTACTGGACACAGTATGTGCAGTGGGTATGCATGTGTGTGTTTGCGCTCACATGTAAGTGAATGTTTACAGTGTGTATGTAGGTTAGTGGTTGGTTGGGTGCTCCTGTCCTGAAAGTGTTCCCTCAGGTTGACAGCCCCTCTGTCTACATAACATAAATAGTGCAGGTCACCTGGTCACCCACAACAACACACACACAATTGATTTTATACATGTGTACCTGTGCTCACTGTCTGCCTCCTTTACTCTTTCTCTCCCCAATCTCCCAGTCTTTCACTTCCTTACCTTACACAGCGTCCCTTCGTCCCTGTGTAGTCAGAGGAATGGCAGTACATTGATCCCTCTGTACACGCCGGGAATGCTAGCACACTCCTCCTGTCAAAGAGGTCAAGATCACATGTTTGTTGTGGCTGAACCAAGCCCCCATATAGGAACACGTTGGGGGGGGCTAACCTCCGACAACATGCCTGTTAGCCCCACAGAAAGCTGAGCTGTCAATCATGTGATTGTACATGAGACGTTCCGTTTGATGATAAAAATACACAGCAGTTGTTATTGGTCAGTGTACAGAATACAGAAGAGTAGAAATGTTACTTACTAATGTCTCTTACTCGCTTTACTGATATGGAGGTGTTCAAAATCTGCCTGTTGCATTTTTGTCTTGTTCTGTCTTGGCTTATATGGCTTTTCTGCAAAGCTGTTTCCACACAGCAACATGGTAATGTCAGTAGTGAAAAAGAACCATATTACTGATGATAGAGCAATTGCAACATCAAAAATGATGCTATTGGGATACAGTGGTATGGACATGATGAGTATTTGAGCTGCTAATCAAACTCAAGTGACCAAATGGACAGGATGTAGAAACTGTGTTATTATATTGTGCAAATAGTCTTCTGTTCATCCCTTTCCATATTAAATCCCAGCATGATTGATTCAGCCCTGTGTAAAATTTCTCTTGGTCACTGCCAATGATAAAATGACCGTATTTCTCATTTGAGGACCCCCCCAGACATTCGCCCTTTTGAGAGAAAAGGTGAAAAAAATCTCAATCTCTTCCCGTCTCCGACTAACCCTCCCTTTTCATCCGCGCTCTCTCTTTACATGTCCAATCATTTATCTATCTGCCGCCAAATTCATTTCAATTAGAGCCTGTGCCAGCTTGCTCTCTCTCCTTATCGATCGCTGCCCCGGCAACTTGGGGCACAAGCGCTTCAAGACCACCGTTGCTATCTTCAGCACACGCGTGCATAAATGGCGTGTGTGTGTGTGTGTGTGTGTGTGTGTGCGCGCGCGCACTGTTTACAGGCTTCACCCTGGTCTCAGACACAGCGGGCACCTTCGCCACTGCGATCAACAATAAATATGAGCAGTGGCAAACAATTACCCCCTTAACGAGGGATTAATTGTGTCAAGATGGAGTGAGGTCAACACAGAGGTCGGTTAACGTCGTACATTCCTAATGTGTTTATTTTCATTAGTTAGGAACATTAGTCTTTCCCTTAGTAGCACTGTCCATTGATTTTCCTCCCTTTGTTTTTTAGAGACTGTATGAAAGTGTGTGTGCCTCTGTGTATGTATTTATGCGCATGCATGTGTGCACACTGCTCAAAGTAATATTATGAGTGCCTCAGCATAGAGCTGGCTATTGACTCTTGCCAGATCAATATTATAAATGCCTTTAACGGTGGCAGTTAAACTCATTTGTCATTTATTGGTGGTGGTAGCAGGGGTGACAGTCCTCAGAGAAGCGACAAATGTATCAATCTATCGCAGCGCTAACTTCCCTTGCCTGCCTCTAAGTGTGTCATCATCCAGGAGTCATAACTTGAGGCAAAGCTCTGTCATGTTCACCGACGACAAGTGATTAGGTGGGACAGTGTTGTGGCGGGGCGGGGAAATGAAAGGACTGGTCATTTGTTTCTGGGCGGTAAAAGTGAGGTGGCGCACGCAGAGCTGCCGCCGCATGTCCCCTGTGGCTGATGGAGACACGCCGTCTGCATGTTTACATTTGATTTGTGTACATGTGCGTTAGTGAGAGCAGGAGAAAAGAGAGAGAGAGAGAGTGAGGGGAGGCGGCGGGTCTGCCGGCTCGCTGCGAGGGTAGGAGAGTAAAGCAGGTCTTAAATTGAATCACTTTCTGGTTGCTGCAGTTGACATTGTTTAGGCTGTGTCATTGACAGCCTGTTGTAAAGCTACAGTGAGGTGGGATGGATGCTGGCCCTCCAGTCTTGTAATGTATTGCATGCTGGGTAATTTGCAGTCATTGTTTGATGTGACAGAAACAGAAGCCATGCAGGATAGAACTCAAGGTTTGTTTCCATATTTGAACACATTTACTTATTTATTTACCTTAATAGATTTTGGAGGTAAGTAAAAGGCTCAGTTAAATCTAAGTTAATGCAGTTCACATTGTCATCATAAAAAACATTTTTACAGCAAGGACGTTACATTCAAGTCTTCTATCTACATTATTGTAGATATCTGCATATTTTTGTTGCAGTTTTTCTCCTTATAGTTTACCATTATGGTTAATATAATTGATTTTGAATAACGGGTCAGAAATTAATCTCTCAATGAGAAAGGTAAAAGCAAAGCTACCTGTAGATATGGACTAAATTGAGCCAGTGGTTATTGTCGTGTTTTTATGGATAGCACCAACATACTAGATGATACAAATGCCTGGCGTTTTCATGGCAACAGTGATAAGGTAAACCAATAATTCATGAATCAGTCCACAGCATGAAGTGGCTGCTGGCAGAATAGCAGGTAGCAGCAGCAGCAGTAGCTTAAACTGAACATACATAACTGAAGGTGGAGCTGGTGAGCACAGACCATTCACAAAGTCAATATCAAAATGTTCCTTTTGGTTATTCTTTGTCCTCCTGGTTTGGTTATATAAAAGCATAGCACATGAATATAATGCGTTTTTTGAAATGGTTGAGGGCTGAAAATGAAAATGTGTATGTCAGAGTATCCTTAAATACAACACAAAAAGAAAATTCAAATTGGTGCCTGCTTACAAACTTCACTACTTTAAGGTGATAACGTACACTAACTACAAAAGGTTTGCTTTGATGGATTATTTCAAGCAAATTCAAAGTGCTGCCACTAAACTTTTAAACTCTAATCTACCTGGAACGTAGCAAATTGATGTGAAAACATGTGTTGATAGTGAGGTAAAGTATACACAGTTGGAGGTTAATAGGTTAAATGTCCGAAGCCACAAGTATGGCCCTTTTTAAAGACCTGAGTAAATGTGCGCCATCACATGCTATCATGTCGATACACTGAGTTCATGTTGATGATTATGGCATGTGCTAGTGCAGTTTCTCACTTTGCCATCCATTCACACTCTTGTCGCTCCTATACAGCTATAAGGAACCTAACCTCTCTACTGTGCAAAATGCCCCAGGCACCTAAACCTCTCTCCATCCACACCCGTGTGTGTGTGTGCGTGTGTGTGTGTGTGTGTGTGAGCTACGTTCATGTTTGTGTGTCAAATCCAATCACCTTGTCAGAATGTAAACATTTTCATGTATTTGCCAATGAGAACTGGCACTCAAACTTTTTCCTTTCATGTCAGATTGTATACGCATATGTGTGTTTGTGTGTACATGTGTGTACCTATGAGCACAAAATGTTATCTCGGGATATTTCTTCCCCTCATTCTCCCCTCTTCCTCCTCCTCTTGGCACTCTCTTCATTTTCCCCTAAAGCTGTAGCTAGCTATTTATAGTGAGAAGAAGGGAGAGACCATCAAAGCTGGTTCCATATATCAAAGCCGATCCGACCGTCTCCACTCCTCTCCCTCCACCATGTCCTCCTTCCCAGCTCTGCTGTTCTAAAACGGGAAGGCAGGGAAAGCCCCAGAAGAAATCCTGCTCCCTCTGCCCACCAGAGACCTACCAGTGGGGGGAAAAGCTCAGGAGGGGTGGGGGAGAGTGGGAATGTGTGAGAGAGAGTGCGAAAAGTGAGTGAGTGGGTGAGTGGGTTTCCATGTTTACGCATGCGTGTGCACAAATGTCAGTCTTTCTGTTCTGTTCATGTGCATGCGTGTGCTGGCTCGTGGGTATCGGCGGCCCGGGGGTTTGATGTGTTGATGCGACACGGCGCTCATTGTCGCCGCGGCAGCTAATGAAATTACAATGAGGTCTGGGAGGCCCACAGTGGGCAGGCCCTCAAGGCGCCAGCGCCTGAATCCATATTAAACGAACTGTTTCCCCTCTAGCACGCACCGCCTCTTCTGTCCTCGTACAAACACATAGCGGGGGGAAAAAACAAGACTAGTGCTCCGCAGAGACGAGGCATCTAATGTCGAGAATCTAATGTGGCTTTAATAGGAGTGCAGCCTGAGTTCATTCACTGATGTTATTGAGGTGCCTGCTTGTTGTGCTGAGTGCTTGTGTTTCTTTTCTTTTTTTTTTTTAGCCTGCTGCTATCGACATCATGAGATCCAAGTGACACAATCCAGAGTGGATTCCTCCTGGAACTTTAAATGTTTCAGTTTAGTGCCCGTTGAATTTCGCTTTTAAAAGAGAGTGCACAACCTATGCATCTTTTATACTTTTATTTTGGGGAAGGCTCAGAGAGAGACAAAAAAGCCAGTAATTTTGGAAACACCAAACAAAATATCTTTTTCTTCACCCATTGGGGATGATGGAATGAGGGTGTCTTTATTTATTTGTTTTGTTTGTTTGTTATCAAGAGAGACCACCAACAACAATGAAGAGTACCTTAAGAGTGGAGGAAGAGAGTTAAAAACACTCTGACAAAACAAACCTCAAAGAATCCTATTCATGAAACCGTCTTGCACCAACAATGTGCTGTATGTATATTATTATTTCATAAGTGATTAGTACTTGATCGCAGTTACATCACCATTAATCCTTAACAGAGATTAGAGATCTTAATTTTGTGTATTTCTTACAATAGATTTCACAGGCAGCTAATAGTGTTAAACTATTAATCAAGTTCTCTCCTCGACTGCAGAATACTTAATAGATTAAATGTTAGCAACAAGAGGTTATTGTTCTTTTATAGGTGGTAAAGATGTCAAAGAAAATGTATCTATTTGGTCAGCGGCTTATCTTTTGAAATACCAAGGTGTTTGTATGACTAGAACTGTTCAGTTTCATTATGGTAGCTGTAATTACAAATCTGCATTTAGAATAGAAATGTCAGTATGTAATGAGGCTATGAATGCCATAGACTCATTTACATATCATGTAGATTATCTACTGTATGCATAAAACCAGAAAATTAGGTTTGGCCAAATCTACAATTTTCCCAGTTTTGTCAATTAAAGACAAACCAATAACAGAGTACTGTGCAGTATGTATGGTGTCCTGTGAGACTTCTGGGCTTAGATCCAGGATCTACAGGATGACTGAAATACATCAAAAAGTTGGACATTCACCAAAATATTAGTTCCTATGCACATAACCCCTATAACCCACATCTACTCCATTGATTAAAACATCATAATGTCCAGTATCAAAGACCAAGAGAACGTCTAGGTTTTCTTTAAAGGAAAAGGATGGTTTTCACCTTAAAGGTGGGGTATGCGATTCTAATCCAGTACACGTCTTTTTGTCAAATTCAGCGAACATCTCCTCAAGGTAGCTAGCTGTCTGCTCAGTGTGCGCGCTGAAAAAACACCCCTGGCTCTGTAAATGGGAAATAAACAAAGTGGCTCGGACCGAGCCACATTCCAGCCATTCCAGCCATGATTTGTATGCCAGGTAACGGTAAATGACTTGCCCACAGACATTCAGCTTACTTTCTATTTTGCCAAGATATGCTGTTGTTGTGATGTTTGCTATAGTAGCAGGAGAGCTGTGAGTATCGCTGTCTGGAGCTGGTGTGCTGGCTCTGGAAAACCGTCTCGCCCTCTCTGGCTGTTAGCTTCGCAGCAGCAACTGTGGGGACAGTTTGTTAACCCACAACCTAGCTAACGTTAGGTACAGTACTTGCTGTGTCACTGTTCGCTCTATATCATAGTATTTGTCATGGTGTTGGATTTTTCCAGAATCGCATACCCCACCTTTAATGTTGCCTGTAATTATTTCAATAGCTCTAAAGACGCGCTATAATGTATCAAAGCCCGAGTCCTAAGCATTAGATTTTCCGTCCTAAACCAGACATTATGTGTTCTTTACAAAGGCTAGAGACATTCAATATATACCAACTTAGTCATTTTTATAACAAAACATTTTGACACCTAATGAAAACTCAAGTCATGAAAGCATGAGGATTTCATTTCCTGTTTTCAAAATAACCTCACAGTAATGTTCTTTCCTCTAAATCCTAATATTTCTTTTTATTTTAGAATTTTTGGGGCATTTTTTGCATTTATTGGACAGAGTGAGGTGAAGAGGCAGATAGGATATGAGGGTGAGAGAGAGGGGGGCGTGACATGCAACAAAGGTCGCCGGGCGGAGTTGAACCACCGACATTGAGGTTATATTGCATGCGCTGTAACCATTCAGCTAACAAGGCGCTCAAAATATTTCGATAACCTAATATTTCTACACATACACTGTGAACTGGACACTCAAAAGAAATGCTACCACAAAGTTCAAGTCTATCGTTCAAATGTACATCCGAACAACTAACCTAGGATAATAAGTCAACAGGCTCAGTTCCAAATAAAATCATTGGTGTTATAGTCAAAATTGAAAGTGTTGTTAAGTCGTATGATGTCATCAAATTTGTGACTGATTCTGACTTGAGTCCAGGTCATGTGACTCAAGTCCGGACTTCTCATCAGTGGCTAGTCAGGGGCTTAACAGCCCATAGTCCATGAGGTTTATGCTTCACTCGTGTGCAAATGAAAACAAGATAAACAAAGCAGAATGAAAAGGGTTGCATATTGATGTGTGTGAGCTGTGCATCTCATGGAACATGAAATATTTGGTAAATAGAAGCATATGAGACTGACAGCTAAAAATTATGAAAAACGGTCTTAGTTCAGATTGGCCTTAAATTGCCAACAAATGCAATTACAGTTACAGTTAGTTTGTTATTTTTCCTAACGGCTTGGTGTCATTATCACATGGTCAGTATTATTCCTCATATTAAAACCAATATGCACTTCTGGTTGCAAATTATGAAATGACTAGCCAGCTGGAGAGCAGCAGTACCTATTGGCTTGTACAGGTCATTTCAGGGTTAGCCGAATTCTAGATACAAAAACCATTATTTTCTTCTCAATCATGGTGTGCACAAAGATGCCTGGAGTATAATGTACAGTGTGTGTGTGTAATACAGGTGTGTGAATATGAATGTGTGTGTTCGGCTCATGCAGTACCCAACAGTAATGACATTGTCTGTTTATCTCATACAGTAGCTGTACCTGTCTTTGTTGAACCTCCGCTTCCAGAGCATGCCAGGAATGCCATGATGCCTGTCTTCAATTCTGCCTACACTGACTTCTGACAGAAAGAGATATATTCCAACCCAGTACTAACATGCATGTATGTTTTTGTGACTGGCCTTCTTATTGTTGAAAATGCAAATGTCTCTGAATATCTTTGAGATCCCAAATAGGGCCCTGGAGTTTAGCATACAGAGGGCTTACTTTGCGTCCTATAAAATGAATAAACCCCAACTCATACAGAATGACCACAAATGTTAACTGAGAACAAACTCAGCTTTTTGCGGAAGCACATGACTGAATAATTGAAGTTTCAGTTTCCTCTTGGAGATCACATCTAGATTGTAATTTTGCTATTTAAGCTAGTCTTTAGAGATGGACTGATTTCGATTGCTTTAGAAATCCCTGCACATGCAAAAAAAAAAAGTGCAATGTGGTGCGATTTTTAAGAGTTGGAGTGTCAGATGCAGACATTTATGAACTCTTGTGGAGAAATTGCTCTGAAATAAGATTTTCTAAAAGAGCCAAAGAGGTGATAACAAGGAAACACAGCAGGGCAAAGAGTTAAAACAAGGGAACCCAGGAACAACAGGGGTATAACTTGTCTGTCACACACACATACACACACACACACACAAGCTTATTTTGTTTAGCTTAGCTGCTAGTTAGAGCCTGTGCCTTCAGGGAGACATGCCTGTAGTATTTCTTTTCCTTGTCGTTTTCCTCCTGCTCATGTCATTATAGGGCTGTGTTTATGAGGGCACATTTGTGTGTGACATCACATTTTTTTCTGGGGTCCGAATATCTCTGAAAGATGCAAAAATCTGTCAAAGTAGAAACAGTTATTTTTAGATCCAGGGCCAATTAGTCTTATTGTTAGGTTTAGGATTAATTAAAAGGTTTGAGGTAGAAAAAAATGCAAGTCAATACCTGCGTGTCGTGAACAGCATTAGGATCTCAGATTGTGTGTGTGCGCCACCGTCTGCGAAAGGAAGCAGCACCATGGACCCTGGAAGCAATTAGGAGCCTGTCAAGCTGGTGTCAAAGGTGCACACAAACCCACCCATGCAAGCCCCCCTTACACACACACACAAACAAACAAACGCATACACACAAATGCACCTGACTCCTGCAGACTGATGACAATGTGCTCCCTCTGAATTGTGGGCTCTGTGAGTGGGAGGTGTGCATGCCTGTATATGTGTGTGTGTCTCTGCGTGTGCACGTACAGCCTCACACATGTTGAAATATGGCTCCCATATTTCACTGCACCCACAGCATTTGTAAATGCCAACTGCTTTCCTGCATCCCCCATCCCTCTCCTGCGATTGGACCATCCCATGGAGGCTTTGGCTTTTAACAAATTGAAGGAATAATCCAGGAATGGGGTGGGGGGGTTGACGTGCGGGGGAACACTGTTAAATGGCTGCACCGCAGAAGCCCCCTGCCTCCAAATATCAGGAAGATATTGTAAACAAAGACAGATGCTCCAGTAAAATACATGAAACGGAGGTCATTTTTTCTTGTGTAAAGACCTTCCTATTTTCTTTTGGAGCCAGCTAGAAGCCCTGAATTGCCCAAATTGAGACAGCAGCTATTTGTAGGTTTTGAAGGTTTTATGTTGTGTGTCTGTGTGCAAGGAGGGGTTTGTGTCTGTTGGTGGCACCCATAAGAGCACTTTTATCACAAAGGATGATGGGAGACAAAGATCAGAGCGGTGGCCCCTCCCAGAGAAATCCCTCTACCTTCATCTTCCTCTCTCTATCTCTCTCCTTCCACAACCCACACCACACTCCCCCCCCGAACCGTCACAGTAAATGGCTATCCTGGAGTAAATTTATAACTGCCACTTCAGCTGACAATCAAATGCTATCACTAGATTCTCACTGTCTATCACTTTGGCCCCTGCGAGCGGGGCGGAAGGAGGGCGAGGAGGAGGGGAGGGCGTGATCGGGGGCAAAGGAGGGCTGAGAGGAGGTGAGGCAGGCGTAGCCGATCTAACTGCATCCGATCGATGGGAGGTCTTAAGGAGCGCTCTTTCTCCGCCTCCTCCTCCTCTCCACCTGCCCCACCTCATTATTCCACACGTTCTTTCTCTTTCTTCCCTCTTGCCTTTTTCTTAACAGTGGTTTTCTCCATCCTTCACAATCGTTCCCCTCCCTCCTTGTCTGCAACTGCCCTCCCTTTTTTTTCTCTTTTTTTTTTACATCCCCTTTTCTATCTATTCCCCTGCTTCCCTTGTCCCTGTCCACCCCCAGCCTCTCCCTGTGTGGGCTGGCCCATGTCAAGGCCTCTGTCTCTTGCCCTCGTTTGACATGCCGCTCATAATGGTCAGATGGGAGAATACCACTCTCTGCATGTCCCTCTCCATCTTTTCCCTCCTCCATTCTTCTGCTCAGCCTCTCCCGTCAGAATGTCATGCTGTTGCAAAATGGAGAAAATCAATTGAACGTGCGCTCTCTGAAGGCTGTCTGTATAGATACAGCGAGCAGATTTTTCAAGCATACACGGGTGTATACATTTGGATGGGTTTTTGTGTGTGTGTGTGCGTGTGTGTGTGTGTATTTGTGTGTGCATGCATGTCTAGGGAGGGAGGAGAAGAGGAAAAAGGGGGGGTTACTGACAGACTAAAGATGGGGACGTTTGTCGCCGCTCGTCACTTTTCCCGTCAGCCAGCGGACATGACAGCCAAGGTGGGTGAAAGGCGAGTGGCGGGCTCTCAGGACCCAAGCAGGAATGAGCACAGAGTGACAGATGGCTCCTTCATGCTCAGGCCATCATGATGGGACTGGGAGAGGAGTGAGAGCAGCGATGGACAAAGAAGAATGGCGGAAAGGGGAAGGAAGAGATGTCTTGTGACAGTATCAAAACCCACCAGAAATGGTAGACACTCTTCACCAGTCTGTCAGCTTTTCTTAACAGGGATTGCCACTGTCTTAGTGGTGGCAGCACCAGCTAACACTTAACACAGGTAAAAAGGGTCTGATAGACGTTAATGAAAGCATACTGACAGAGCTGATACGACCTTTGGTGGGTTAATCCTCAAGTCCTAATTTAGTTTTCTTTGAAACAATGGCTAATTTGTTTGATAGAAAATCTGTAAAGCTGGAAAATCGAATGTTTCCAATTATATATGTGAATTTTGATACCTGATTGCACATTATTACTTACGCAGCGATACTTTACCCAAAATCTATCTTTTGTGTATTAAACATTCAGCCCCTGTAGGCTTAAAAGATGGTGGTCATGGCTGCTGATGTCGAAGTCACATGCTTTGTATGCCTAACCATCCGCCTCACCTTCTTTGACTTTTTACGTCAGTATAACAATGTTGTGCTACTTCCACCCGTTGCTGCTGAGAGTGGACATTCATTATTCGCACATTCGTTAAACTGTTTCTTACACAAGGTTATTTTAAACCATGTACTGCATACTCAGTATATTTCAAGCGTTAATCGTTTCACCAAAATATGGCTAATTTCAAGGCTTTTCTTTTCTGTTGTACTATCGCCCTGCTTGAGGTATATTTAGCCTTTTTTTCAAAATATTTGGTTGTGATTGAAGTAAGACATTAAAGTCACAAATATGCCATGATGCAGAGTTATCAAGGTGTTGCTTACCTATCCAAACACAGTTTGGAAGGTGGAATACATTTTTACTGGAACGGTCCCTCAAAATGGCTTGGGGCCTGATTGAGAGATTAAAAGACACGCGCTATAAAATGGACACTGACAGTTGCCTTTGAGGATCACTCACCCCTCTATCACTCCCAATTATGAGTGCAGGGGGAAGAAAGGAAAGGACATGTTTTTAAACTGGGCATCAAGCCACATGTTTGAGCCGTTGGCAGGGGAGAGAGCTGTTGGTGACGTTGCAAACTGACATCTAAAGTACATTCTTACCATCGTCCCATGATCCTACTGCTAGTACGCTTCCGGTAAGCTTAGGAAGACCTGCAGGTTAGCGTTGGGGAAAAGAGCATCCCAAAATCGGAGTATTTGGTGAATGGGTTTTGTATATGCATCTCAGTGCAGAATGAGTCATCCAAAAAGTTGTATCTCTTTACAGGTGGAGAAACAGATGGGATGCAATTTTGAAATATTTGACATGTGATGATAAATAGCGGAGTACCCATGGAGACAAGTTAAGCAACTGAAAGTAACTGATTTCTTGAATTCTAGTGAATTAGACTGATAACAGGTTTTGATCAAACCAGGTAACCAGTAATCTAAAGTAGTATTTTAATTCTGGGTGGCACAAAAAGGAGGCTTTAATCATAAAAAAAACGACACCATCAAGGAAGAGAAATACATGTCTAACACTGCCAGGCAAAAATTCAAGAACTTAAGATAAAAGACACACCATGAAAGCCTCTTTTCTATTTTGATTCAGGTCACTGAAGGCAAAGCAGAAACAAAACAGACACACACAACCTTGTAAGACAAATAGGTTTTGTCATCCCCACAGAAGGCTCCCTTTTTGTCAAAGACCCAGAGGCTGTGGCTACGATGAATTGTGACATAGCCTAATTCCTTTGGAATTGCAGTACAGTCGATAAAGGAGCAAACAGTCTGGCAATGACCTCCAGGATAGTGTTATTGACCTATTTTGCATACACACTGGGTGCGAGAATGGACAGGCGCTTTATTTGTGCTGTTATTTATTGGCCTGCAACATGACTGTAATGCCTGTCCAGGGACTCGGCTGGAGTGCAGTTATAGATTATCATGATTGCTAGTTATTAGTGTGTGTGTGTGTGTGTGTGTGTGAGGCACACACACGCACACACACACGGGATGGCGGAGATTATTCAGAGCCTTTCTGTTTGAATAAAGAAGACAGAGGCAGTCTTGTGCAAATTGTTATTGAAATAGTTTAATGCCAGTCCAACTTAACTTCAAGGACAAAACTGGCCCTGCTGTAGTTGACGGCTAATATGTATAATGTGTATGTATGCAGTGTGTCCGTACTGTCTCAAGACATAATTACAGAGTGAAAAGTGGCAAACATTTACCTTGACATTTAGTTCTTAGTGTGAGTCAATATATTGCAAGAGCTACATAGGACTGACATCTAGACACACACAGCTCTTTTCTTTTTTTATTTCCGTGTCCCTAAGAGACACAAGACGAGGGATGAAGAACCATTTCTTCAGCTACATGTCACAGTGCTAGACACTTAAGCCATGCACTTGTTGTCTGTGGCACTGGGATGAACTCTTTCCTCTCACATCCCAAAGAGAGCAAAAAGAGAAGGGCCACCCCTTTCCATCTCATCCCTTTTTCATCGCCTTCTTTCAGCTCTGAATCAGCATCAGTATCGCACTTAAGAACAATTCTTGGCACCGGCTCAAGGTCCTTTTCGCCTCCGTCCATGGAAAGACGCCTCTATAGTGGGCCATGTAATTTACGTTGACAGTTGTATTGACTATATTTAACAGACTGATGAATGGCAAAAATAAATAAGACTTCCAGGAGAGCCCTGCTGCCCTCCACAACAATACATTACAATTAGGCCTTCAGAGAATGAAAAGGCTAAAGTCATCCACAAGCAATTAGCTGGAGCCTTCATAGGGAAAATGGCAAAACAAAGCTTAAAAATAAGACAAAAGGTGTTGCCTGTATGCAAACATTTGGGCAGTTTGTTGGATTTCTCTCTGTTTGAAAGGTTAATGTTCATCATATCAAGTAAATCTAAATATTTCAAAACTATTTGTAACATTAAAGAAAGTTAAAATGGTAATTGGCTCCCTTTTCTATTCTGTTCTTTTCCTTTCTTCCATCTAAGTTTTTGCAGGTACATGGTATCTCCGTGGGATTAATTGCTCATTTAGCAACTCTTTTCCATATTTCACGGTTGAGAGAATATCCAAATTAGCTTTGCCATCAGAGTTCACTTCTTCCACTGGGGCTTGAATGACCACTCTGTAGGACAGCACACCGAGCCAATCAGGGACTTGTAACCCATCGGCTGGGCGGGACAACAGCTGAAGACATTGTCCACTTCTTGGCTCTCTGTTGCATTGGAATGAATTGTTGTGGGAGGATGAGGCAGATTCATAGAGACTGGGGCATTCAGGTCTTTGTTATTATGGAGATCATTTATTTCTTTGTAAATTAGAGTTTGGCTGAAAGCGTCACAGGGTACCAAATGGACCCAGGCGATGCTGGTCTGGTGGACTGAGGGAAGGGCAGCAGGGTGGTAGGGTTGCGACTGAGTGGCAGTTATTATTCAGATACGGACGGCACAGTGGCGGGTGTGCTGGAATCGACCTAATGGGGTGGGAAGGCGTAGTCGATGGCTTTCTCTGACGCTCGGCTGCGCTGATATCGCTCCTGCTTTTCTCTTCTTTCAACCCCCCGCCCAACCCCCACCCCCACCAACCAGCTATCCATCCACACTGACGTATTCTGATGACTCGTGTCATTAAAGCTAACGTCCGCTGAGGAGGTAATTAGCCAAAGTATGGCATTAATCAGTGGCTAGAACCCCTTGTGCCTGCCGGGGTGTGTGGGATGTGCTTTTTGCATCCACGTTGGCCTCCTGCGGCCCCCTGTTCCACACATGGTGGGCATTAACCTTCGGAGGCTTGGTCATTTGTCTATGACGGGCTCGAGCTCTCTTGTTTACAAGCTTTCTGTCTGTATTTCTGCTACTGGATGGACCCTGTAAATGCCAGAGTCTCATGGTCATCTGTAGTGGGAGTGGTGGAGCATGGAGAAAGGACAGTGAAGAGTGTAGTGTGAACATTTTTTAAATGTTTTGGGGGGTTTTAGCAGCTGTTTTAGACAAACTACCAAAAATATTCACAGGCTTGAGGCATAAAAATGTGACAGTGTTGAATCTACCAGCCATCTCTCACCTGTTGCTGTGTGGATTATATGAAACCTTGTACATACATAGTGGCTCATGTGTTCAAGAAACAAATGCCTTCCTTGACAGTGCAATTTTGAAGCCCTCTGTTAGAGCAACTAAATGAAGTCTGTTTAGTGTTGACCGATGGGTCATTTCTCTGTCCTCCTGCTCATCAGTGTCCTCCCAGGCAAACAAATCACCGCTGCTTTGCCAAAACAAAATGGCCTCCATCAGTGCGCGCACAGTGACATCTCCATCTGCTGTCAGACAAACCATTAAAAGTGCAGGGCAAAATTTCAGCCCTGTCAGTGCATATAAAGTCTCTCATTTCTCTCCATCAGCACAGTCTACCAGTTCCGCACAGCAGAGATAGACTCAATCTAAAAACGGACTCCCATACTGAACATTTTGATTTCATTACCACCCGCCACTGAATATTCATATACTTTTTTTAACTGCTGTGTCAAGTCACACCTGGAACCAGCAGGGCGTCATACATTATTCATTAGTGAAAGGCAGTGGGGTGTGGTCTAATAGAGTTTACTGGGGTGCCGACAAGCTCGGTCTCCACTTCCTGATTCATTAATGATGCATCTTCTCCCACCAGGGGTGTCGAGCTAACCTCCCGCCCATGCGACAAGGCCCTAGGGTCCTGGAGGAACCGCTCAGCTCTCCTCATTTAATTGTTCTTGCGCTGACCTGACCAGGAGATTAGCGCAAAGAACACGAGGCAGGGAGGGAATACTACCAGCCCAGGATTTCACTTTTCTAACCTCAGCCAGTCCAGATCCACTGCTCGCTGAGGAGTGGTGCACTGCAGCTGATGTCTGTCCAGATAAAACAAACCATCTGCACAGTCGCACACACAAAATCTGAGCTCAGATTTGACTGACAATACATAAAAATGCAAGAGGAAAATACGTGAGAAATGTAAAAATAAAAAGACAGCACACAGACAGGGCTTACCTGGCCCGTGATTTACAGTTGCTGACATAAATCAAATGCAGCTCGAGACTTTCAAATGCATGGGTCCATTCAAGAATACCTAATCAAAGCTCAAACATTTTATAGTCAGTGACCAAAATGCAAAATTGAATTTGGATTCAAGAAATTACATCAGGACACTAACTCAGTGAAAGTGAAAAGTACTGTAACTGGCTGAAGAAGGTTTTAAACATTTAAACCTGACTGAGCATGAGATAATCTAAGAGCTGTCACTCGACATAAAATTAAATAAGTTCTCTCCCTTTGCTGAAGTTAGACAATGGAACAGTAGGTAGTTGATGACAGAGGCAATGAGAGTAAATAACAGGTGATCAGCCAGTTGAACACTTAATACTATTCATGTGGTACAGCATATACGGAGCAATTGATATGATTTGGGCTACTCCAAACTTTCTCAGTGAATTTGCACCTTCTATTTCTTTTCTTTTATGTCTGGCAGGCAGTGCTCTTAAACTTTGCAGCTCATTATGGTTAACTATGCTATAATTCTGCTTTAGCTTCAGACACTTTAATTGGCTGAGGCATGTGAGGCATGACACATTTTTCTCAGAAAATTCCTTGGCGAAGTTTTTGTCACCTATTTGCCCATTGCCCTGCCACAATCAACTACATCTCAGCACTGAGGAGAGCGATTCCCCCAGGCCTAAGATGGCAGAAGAGACCAGTATTCTCTCTTACTATGTGACACACATGGCCTCTCTACCCTTGACACCAGAAGCAACTGACACAGAGGGGTTAAATTATTGGGCATAATATTTTGACTGGAAACACGTGATGAGTGTTGAGTCAGACCTGAACACCAAGGCTGAGTGGTAAAGCCAAAGCTAAAGTGCATTAAGGTGTGTTTCCTCTATAGGTTGTTTGATACTCAAGTCCCAATTTTTCTTTCAAAATCTCCAAGCTTGGATTCCTATACTTAATTTCACTCTTTCATGTGAACTATTGTTCACTTAAAGCAATAAAAAAAAGTGCCACAGCAAAATTTATTTGTGCATCTTTGTGAGGTAGGTGGTGTTAAAAGCTTGGTGACAAAGTGACTTATACTGTGCAGTAAGTTAACACAGTTCCTTCAAGATAATGTAATTGTACCATCCACTTCTGTTTCACAACTGCATCTGCATCATACTGCATCTCTTCTGTGGAGCAGTTTATACACCAGAAGAGCAGGGTTATATAAAACAGGATGTAACACTGAAATCGGCATCTCAGCGATCCCTCAAATTTTTAGATTGTTGCTCCAGTGTTGGCAAGCAGCCAGCTAGCAGTGCAACCAAGTTGAATCTTTCAAAAGTCCTTACAGAAATAGACCTGACACTGTGATCCTACTTGCACAACATGCACAATATGTTAAAGTTAACTAACTCCTAGTTTTTGTGCTTCAAGGTAAAACAGAATCCTTGGATGTTTTAGCCATTTTGCTTTTCTTAAAGTTATTTGACATTAAATCAGTAGACAGTAGAATAACGCTTATCTGCTAACATGTGAAAAAAGGCAATGTACATTTTCTTTTTTTGCATTTGCCTGACCTGTCCCTGACAGTCCAGAGTGATTGTCCTTTACTCCTCTGTCTGGCCTCAGTCCCTCTTTCCTATCTAAGATGGAAGTGGAGAGGCATGTGTAGGCACCCAGAGGGCCTGCGATGCTAACTTTGTGCCTGTCCTCTGCATCCTCTGAGACGGGGCTTTGTTTGAGCAGCGGCTGGCTACTCAATCAAACCCTGACCTTTTCTTTCCTCGGACATCTAGCACACCAAATGCACTAGTTTTTTCTCTCTATTAGCCACAGTGATTGTACTGTGTGTCATACCACGTATTCACTCATTTTGAGTACAGAACCGCTGTGTCTATACAGAGGAGGAAGACTGTCTTTGCGCTTTTGACAGCAGGCTTTTTCAGCCACAACTATAGAGACCTAGTGAAAGAAATGAATAGATGAATGGATAGAGGGGGAGGGGCGATATTGATCATGTTTTATGAGCTCGCCAGTCTGACTGGTGAGGCGACAGCGAGGAGCTGCCACTTGTTTTTTTGTCCCGAGATCTTCCATCACAACACTCATGTCCAAGGTAACAATCAATCTATCAATAAAAAGCAAAACAAACAAAAGGCAGAAAATGATGCATCACCCTAACACCGTCCCCCCCTCCGTTCGCCGCAAACAAAAACAATGACAACCAAATAGATTTGAGCAAGCACACGAAGGCCCTACTGCAAGCAGGGGTTGGGGGGTGGCGCTAAACACAATTCAGCCTTATCGCGTCTCGTAGGCTTCCCTCCCTGAAATGATTGTTTCACTCAAATAAACAGATTGAATATATCATACATCCTTGGTGTAGATAGAAATAAATCTTTCAAATCTGCTTTTTCTTTTTTTTTTCAACAAAGCAATTTCTTAGCCTGCGTCTCTCTGACTGAGGAAGCCATCTCTCATAAATTCACTCCGGCAAGTGCATAAATCTCCCTTAGAGATAACATCAGGTGTGGACTGACGAGAGCTAGAGAGCAGCAGGGACATGGTAAAGTCTATGCATGTTTGCACTGCGGGCACGAGTCTTTCCGGGTGTGTACACATTTACTAAGCACCTGAGACTATTTACTCTGTGTGTGCATTTTGTTGCAAGGTTTTATAGGTGCATCTGCTGTCTGTCATTTATTTTCTACATTATACACGTGTTTGCGGGCTGTGTGGGTGATTAATGGGATTGATTTTAACGGGTGATTATCCACCTGCCACAATGCAAATGATCTGTCCTAATTTCTTAGTGGACAGCTCGGCCTCATCTGCACTCTTCAGTTTGGTTGGGATAAGAGTCAGTTCGTCCCTGATAATACATTCAACTATATTCAACTTTGTCCAGGATTGTCCTGCCCCATTCTCTTTTAATCCCCATCATCTCTCCCACACTCTCCTCATCCTTTTGTCTCTCCTTTTCTTTTTTCTCCCTCCAGCTTCCTCGTCCTTCCCCGCCTCCCTTCCCCTTGTCCCTTTTTTCCTCTTTCGATCTCACTCTCTGCCACCATGCAGCCCTGCGGTTACTTTCTGACTTGTATGCAGTTTAAAAATCATTACGACTGAGCCCCTAATGAATAAAGTCACTCGGACTAATTGCTCACAGTGTTTCAAGATACGGGAGAGCGTGGAAGGGAATGAGAAAAAATGAGAATGTGGACGTTTAATAGCTTGTTGGTGGAATTTTAAAGAGGTAATTAGAAGCACTTACAGTAGGATGACCACACACCGCTTGTTTGTTTTTTTGCAGGACATGATAAATCTTTTGGTTGATGGAGCGAGACGGTGCTAAGCCTCGGAAAAAGAGTGCGGTTGAAAACAGAGAGAAAAACAATTTCAAGATCATTCTGGTTGAAAATTAGACCACCAGGGACGAGGGGGAGATCCATTTCTTGCTATTATCTGGACATTTGACTGGGTTAAGCATGACAGCCAGTTGTAGACATGTGTATTGAACAAGTTTATGACCACAAAAAAGACACAAATGTGTTGTTGAGTAAAGTGAATTCTAAAAGTCTCCATTACTGTTATTGAGGCATTTAACCTCTAACCACATCAGTGTTGTCTGGTCCCCTTGAATATGATTTGTCCCGACACCCTCATGCTAAAATCATGTATGTCGTTACCAAATGCATCTGGGGATTATATGCTTTAGTCTGGCACACACACACAATTACATCAACACTCAGTAAAACCCCAGTAAAACCAAGAATTGAAAGTTTTGTCCCCACAACAGAAAATTGTAAGCGTTGTGAGGTGAGGACCCTGTCACTCTGGATCAAACATATTAGTAGCCACTGAAGTGCAGGTGGACAGGTGTAGCTTAGCCCTGGGGCGACACAGTGTCCTGGGGAGACTGCATAGTAGCAGAGCAGTGTGTGTGTATGATTGTGTGTTTGTGTTGTTTTGCTCCAAACACTCTCAAAGGAGAACACAGGTGTATTGATTTTCAGCACTAGCCATAGAAGGGAGCCAGATATTGGCATTAAACCCTTTTGACATCGTGCTCCCAATGAACACCACATTGTACACTTGATGTGACACACAAGCAAAGGACTTGTGCACAAGCAGCGGTCTGGATATCATCTAGCATGCAGTAAAGGTACATTAAGCGTGTGTGTGTGTGTGTGTGTGTGTGTGTGTGTGTGTGTGTGTGTGTGTGTGCACATGGAGTAGCACTCTTGCAGGAGTTTCTCTCTGAGCTCAAACACAAACACATCCGCTGCTCAAATTCAGCCAAAGACAAAAATCACCTAGACTTAAATAAAATATAAATACCCAAACATTTTTATTTATCACACCTGCACGGTGTGCACAGGCATAGCCTCCACACCCAATAAGCCAGGCATGCAAAATGGGCTGCCTCTTCATGCTAAAACATGGCCCAAAGCACTCTCTCTTTCTCTCTCTCTCTTTTTCACTCCATTCATCTTTTTCCACTATGAAGGCATTACCAATTGGAAGAAACTGATGATTCCTCTTGCTTCACATCCTGGTTAAATTTCTTTGCCCTTTGATGTTTCTTCCTCGAGTGGCGACCCGTATCCCATCGCTAGGAACAACCGTGATGACAAATACATAAGGATTTCGAGTCACTTTGTTCCCTAGCAACGGATGACAGTATTGTCCCCCCATCTTCGTGCAAGCGTACTTGGTTTCACTAATGCCCTGGTGAAAGTAATGCTGCCCATGCGAAGATTGCTTCTAAGCCTGACAGGGTGTGAGAGTGAGGGAGGTGGGGTTAGCACTGGGTTTGAGTGTCCATCAGGGAGATGACAGGATAGGACGATGGAGTGAGGGCATTGAGGTTATGGATAGTAGATGATGGCCATTTGGCTTTCCCTTTTAGCAACCAGTTATGTCAAGAGCTACAGTATACCACTACCACTGACTGCCCCCTTTTCCTCTGATGCTTTTGTTTCATTCCTCACTTTACTCTTAAAGGCGGTGTAGTCCCTCATTCGTCCAGGAGTGTTCTATCGTAGAAAAGGTTTCAGTCGTAGTCATCTGGACACTGTTTTCAGAATCAAGACGTTTCGGCTCCCATCCGGAATTGAGAATGACTTCCGGATGGGAGCCGAAACGTCTTGATTCTGAAAACAGTGTCCAGATGACTACGACTGAAACCTTTTCTACTTTACTCTTAAAGGGTTTACCCAAATTGCACTTTGGACTTCTTTTTTTTTGGCAGGATTTAAAATATATCGGTCTCTGAGATTTCATAGGAACTATTTTCTACCAAAGAAATAGTCCCAATGAAAACTGTTGACTCCATGCTCTTTGGATCTTTCTTAAATGATTTGCGATGCTTTACGAACCACAAATGAAATTCCATTTACCTCCATCGTATTGGGGTGGCAGCATACATTTCAGAAATGGAAAGCACCAACCAACACTGCATGAAATGAAACATTAAGACCCTACATTAACACTGATGAGTTACTGTTCTTCTTAAAGCACACACACATTCACAGAAACAGCTACAGACTTGGGCAAGAACACTATAAAAACCACCAGATACGCTTATTTGCATAACCAGTTTTTTACCTTCTTTCTGACTCTCACTTTAGCTTATTTCCTGCCCTTGAAAAAATGCAGAATGCCATATGTATGAGCATCAGGGCAAGTGTTGTTATTTGCTCAGCCCCCATGGCGGACTCCATTCGAGGAGACTCCCTCCTATGGATAGCTGCCATACTTTAGCCCCAGGAGCAAGGCTGTGGTACATACAGAAGGTACAGACGAATCTTTCATAGCTGTTTTCCAAACCTGAGCAATTCAGAGCTGGGTCCCCTGCTTGCCGCTCTGCATGGGGCCCCACTGTAATTCAGTAAGAGCCAGATGTCAAGAGAGGCAGACCACCTGAAATACAGATGGGTGTTTGCGTATCAGATTATGATTTCTTGGGTGTTGGCGAGTAATTACTGATTAAGGATTTGTTAAAGGGTATTGATCAAGTAAATATGGTTTGTGTGCATTTAGTAAAGGAGGAGGGGGGATGACGTGTGTGCACGCCACTACGAATTTGTTTACACTCATGAGCTGGGAAGCAGGTGGTGACAAAGCAACCCCCTCAAATGGCAGAATGATCCCTCTTAAAGGTCCAGAGTTCTCTTCTGTCAGTGGTTTTGGTCATGTGGGTGACCCTGCATGCACGGGCAGGCTAAACAGGCACAAAGATCAAGGCCAGACTAGCAGTCTTGCCCTGTCAGTTATCCCAGACCCTTAGTGTCGTCTTGCCAGTATTTATTCAAGGTACATTGTGAACTACCTATGATTTCAACCAGACACACTCACTTAACTCAAAATACTGTGTTACTTAAAATTAATATTGGAGGGATTATTGTAATCAGTACATGTAGTAATCACATCAAAAGGGGGTGCTTTTATGTACTTTAATAAAAAATATTCATCCACATAATCTTCAGAGAAACTGCTACTAAATTGTGGTCATTGACAGATTTGATGCAGATTTTCTTTAAGAGATACTAGCAGTTAACTGAGGTAGTCAGCTAGGTCAGGGTGAAACAGCATGCGATTGGTTGCAACAACAACTTCTGGCCATAAAATGTGATCTTGTTTGAGCAGTTTTGTGGCTTTAATTCCATTGCACTGAACACTAGTTGATAAATTGACCTGGTTGCCTTAGAGACAAGTGGTAGTAAAAAGGAGCATTTCTAATGTTTTCATGGCAAAAGAAGGCCCGCCCGTGAGAGCCTTGAAATAAAAACAACCCTCCCTTTGTTGATATCAATTACCAGGTGACTGTTAATCAATTGCAGTGACGGCATAATGATTTGTTGTCAGATGTTTGAGGAATGAGCAGCCTGAGTTGATTTTCTCCTTTTCTTTCTTTTCTCCTTTTGGTTTCCGGTTGACATTTCCCTCTCAAGACAAAAACATAGTGAGGTAAACAGTGTCCTTTTGGGTTGGTTTCATCTCCATTTGGATCCCCCTGTTGTTGGGCAACTCTTTCTTTTTAAGTAACAGAGGAGAAGCTGATTGTTCTTTTGCTCTGTAATTTTCTACTGATGGGCTCTGCCAGCTCCGTCTGCAGCCACAAAAGCCCGCTTGACAACTCGACAATTACCGCCACTCAATCGGGATAGAAATGCTGCTGCTGGTGCTTGTTGTTGTTGCATTGCTTTTCCAGCCTACCAAATCGCACAACATTGAATGCAGTTCTGCATACGTTTTCTAAAAATTGCCTCATGCTGCTATGATTGATTGGTTCATCGAGGCACAATAATCATTGGGATAAACGGCAGCTCAGAAATGCATCTTTGTAGACTGTAACAAAGACCCGAAGTTGGAAAAATCTCCTGTTGCTGATATGTTTGCTGAGTGGTTTCCTTCATTTCCTGTTCCCTCATACACAGATAAAGAGTCTTATTTTGTGGTTCGTTAGTTTTGATTAACAAGTAATGGGCTTTCAGACATTGTCTTGTGATATTCTAAAAACAGTTGATCAGGACATCCTTAATCACACACATATCACGTGCTAGTAAGAGCTCAGCTTCTCTGTCACTGCTCAGTAAACTATTTGGTTGTCATTATCGTTCTGAAACACACATGTATTACTTTTGAAAGTGCTGTACCAGTGGTTTCCCATGATAGACCTCAAGTTTGACTGGTCCTCCTCCCTCACACTGTTCCGTTATGCTGCTGTCTCCAGAGCAGGAGCATAGTTCTATTTGGAGCCCAGCAAAGCTCTCTGCTAATGCCCCCAGGGATGTAGCATCATATCTGGCCAGGAGCAATGCAGAGACGTCTAGTGGTGGAGGCTTTGTGGCTTGCCTTTTACCAGCACATCTGGCTCCAGAAGATTAGTGTGCTACTGGACCCCGGGAAAATACACATCACGTGTACTTAAAGGAACACAAAAAACAACAAGTCTTGGAAATGCTTTCCAGAGCGGTTTGCTGGGTAGAAGAAATAAAGCCCTACCATAAACAGATTTGAGTATGTCAGAAAATGAATGCAAATATGAATGTAAATATGCAGAAATTAGATTTTTCAGAGACCAGGGAGTTAATCAAGTGGAAGTTGCTTTTAAAACATGCCATTAGTCGCCCAGGTTTTCTCTATCGTCTCACTTGCCCTCTAATGTCTCTCAGCACTTTAGGCTTTTAATGCGCGTCTTTGAAAAATGCTTGTCTGACCAGCACATCCATTTTTCCTTTCCTCCTTAATGACAATTGTGTATTTATCTGTCCCTGGTTTGCTGCTGAGTTAGTAAATAATACACTCTAGAATGATGAACAATCCATCGTTGGACATGTTACGGCAGCCTTGTAATGAACTGAAGTAATTTGTGTGGCAGTAATTACACACTCCTCTGATTAAAGATGGCTGTGCTGGATAGTATTTGGGTAATTATTCCCTTTTGCTCTATGTGATAAGCTCATAATGTCTGGTCAGGGGGGGTGCGGGGATGGGGAGGAAGTTAATGACATGCTAAGGCTGGCTGGAGTGAATATCCAGTCGCTTTTCCTCAATCACTCACTCCCTTGGCCTCTGTCGCCCCTGCAGCACGAGTGACTATCTTTATGTGTAGTGTCCCAGCATGTCGGCACTAGCCAGGCTAAAGTAATTGCTACCAAAATGGCCTGGTTGCACTGAGCTCTCGTTATATGAATGCTAATGACAGCTAGCCTTAGCTCTTTGGGGTTAACACTAACACGTGACTGCCCCACCAACAATGCTAATTCCCCCCCACTCTAATTCTGTGCTCCATGGTTGACCTAATCCTTCTCCTTTTCCCTACTTGCTGTTTGTAATTAAGACTTGCCTCCCTCATCTCTCTATTTAGCCATTCTGTCAGCTCTGCCTGCTCTCCCCTCAGCCAAGGGCCTGTCTCTCCTCCAGCAGCGTATACCTTGATCTTGTCTCCGGAGTGGCATCCTCTCATCTCGCTAGAGGTTATATTTTCCTCAGCCCAGCCACACCCCCTGCAACTACCTTCATCCATCACACGCACACACACATCACATTTGGTACAACAGCATGACCCCAAAGACACAGGGGAGTTGAGAGCTAGTGATGTTAGTGATCAGTCAGCTTCATTTCGAATTTTTCTGGCATTAAGGACTCTGAGGGCTGAGTAGAGCTTACATGTTACCTGTTATACCTGCTTCAGTGTTCACCTCAAAGCTCCGAAGGCACTAGGTAGCAGCTCCCCCTGCTGTAGAGGTCATTGTGTTGTTGTTGTTGGTGTGTGTTGTGTCGAGCACGTTTGTCATCTCCATGTTCCGTATGGCGGTTGAGCTCAGGGTTAGCATGTTGACAATGAAGAATTTTAGTCAGCCAGGCGCGAAATGACAGAAAGAAGGTAACTGCTGTTCCCCAACCACCCAACAATGATCGTGTCACAACCTTAGAACATTTCCAAAACCCTCTGCCACAAAGGGGGAGAAAAGCTGTGACTGATATAATTTCGGTTCGGTGATATAATTAGTCAAACTGAATTAAAACGTGGTTAACGTGAGGTGTTTAATCCCCACTCCCTCAGTCTTACCATTTCATCCCCCACCAGGTGCTGCAGTTGGAGCACCTCCAGACCCCTACCACAGATGACCAAATCCTCAAGATTAGTCTTGCATTGTAATGCATAGAATACATATTGTTTTAACAGAGCTGGACATGATGAAACTTGTGCATTTTCTTCATAAGTAGCTGTTAAATGCAGCAGTTGTTTGAGTATTGGAATGCTAAACTGAGCAAATTGTTTGCCTGCTTCTGGCTGCACAGTTGAGGCCTGTACCAAAGCCACTAAAACACACAAAACAGGTTCAAATGCAGTTTCATATGGTTGCCCTTTAAGACTTGGAACAGTGACAACCTGTGCCATTTTAATTCAAAAAACAAATAACAAAGAAAAAAAAAAGCCAGAGTAAAGACCAAGACATAGACAGAATCCTGCCAACAGACCAGAGCCCAATGCCCACAGAGGGGTGCTGTGGGGCGCCATCTCTGACAGAGAGCGGCACAGGGAAAAGCAGAAGAAAGCAAAGCGAATGGGCAGTGAGAGGTGGCCCCAGTTTATCGGCTGCGGCAGGCTTGGCGCAGCCTCCCAACGCTCTGGGGGAGCCCAGTGCTACCATTTTTAATGAATGTAAACGAGGACGGAGGGGACTTCCGTTAATGCTTAGCAGCGCTTCGGAAGATGCCAGGAACAGGGGCTCCACAAGCCATGGCGGACCTGGCAGCGGCCGTGGCACATGCCCAGGAGAGAGGCGCCAGGAGCCGTTTGTTTGACAAGGCCCAGAGATGGAGCTCATGCTAAGAACAGAGGGGCTTTGTAGTCAGGGCCAGATATGCTGGAGCACAGGCGGGCACACACACTCACACATATGGAGAGAAACACAAATACACATTTGTTACACACATTTGATGGACTTACAAGCTCACGGTACATATAATACACACACTTTTTTGTATCTTTGTGCATTGTCACACAAGCACGTACACTTGTATATACAAGAGTTGCATGAACTCCCCGATCTGCTTATATGCAGTCATATCACATGCTTACACAAGAAAAAAAATTAATATACAATAAACTCCACAGACAAGTACACTCTTGTTGATCCCTCTCCGTGCACAAACACACAGATGCACACAAACCACTCCAGGCTGTGGTCATTTTCCTGTCATGATTTAAACAGTTGTTCCAAGGTCTCTTCCAGCTACCCATCCACCACCGCTCCCCAGCCCCTTTCCCCGTTCTTCTTCTTCTCTCTCTCTCATCTTGCCGAGAACGAAAGTGACATTTTTGAGCCTGCATCCCTCAACTCACTCCGCTGCGCTCCAGCTTGACAGCGGCACATTCAAGGCAGTGTCAGGCTGAAATTATACTGTCTCTGAAGCTCCGTAACGAGGCAAGGCATACACACACGCTGAAGAACAAGCACACCCTGGAGCTGTGAGAGTCAGCCTTCGCCTTTGAAGAGTGATGAGGAGTAGTGGGATGAATCAAGTGGATGAATGAAAAGGAGTGTTTGTTTTTATGCCGCAGTTTATGTAGTCTGTTTCATCTGATATTTGAAGATTGCAGGTTCAATACAAATGTGCACAGTCTTTTAATTTACTACAAGTTCAATTTCCCTTTAGTGGTAACACTTTGATTAAACTAAAAGATAGGGATGTGATTTTGATATTGTGTCACACAAACAACTATGATTTCAAAGGCATAGATACTGAAATCAGTACTGTACTAAGTACTTAATGTGTGCTTGTGACACATATGGTCTCCCAGAGAACAGCTCTGCTAACTATGTAAATGAGCCAGAGGAGGACATCACAGTTAGCAAAAGGTCAAAATACTCCACTGAGCCTCCAGCTTCACATCACTGACAGCTGACACTGAGACGACCCTCTAACAGCAGGAGCACTGCTTTGTCAGTGTGGTGGCTGCTGCTGACTGTCACTCTCAGCAGTGGCACTGTTGCCTGTGCAACTGAGATATGTTGTCAAAGGTTGTGTTCATAACTCAAACTACCCCCTTGACCTCAATTTGATTGGGTACAGTTTAGAATATCTAAAGATGATGGTGATATTAGCATAATGTATAAAGTTTCTGCGAATGCAGTATTTGCAAATAAAATAAAAAACAATCTGTGAAGGATCTGGAAGGAAAAGAAATATCAACCTAAGGAGGAGGTGTTGTGTATGTGGCTCTTCCTTATCTGGCAGTGAATGTGCTGTTGAGTCATTCCCCTCTACAATGACTCAAATCATGTGCTACATACTGCAGGCTAACCTTAATGGAAGATTCTTACCCAATCCTCTGCCCATGACGAGCGCTCTCCTCGGCCAAACTGCTACTGCTACTGACACAACTCATGACACAGCCAAGAGGGAGCCAAATGTAGGCACAGAGAGGGAGATAGGGGCAGAGAGAGAGGAGGGGCCAGTGGATGCCATGTCCCTAGCCTTCTAAAAAAAAAAAAATCTGGGGCGTATTTCTGCCGCCATGGAAACGTACCTTGTGACAGCACCTGCCCCCTGCATAAGCTGCCCCACCCGTGACCTGCGGCATTCCACGTCAAGCCTGAAGCAACATGGGGAACAAGTTAGATTAGATGACGACGTTGAGAAACAGGACCATGAGAGAGATTACGCACCCTGGGATGAGGCTAGAGTTACAGTCAGCTATATAGGGGTTAGGGGGTTTGTGATGGTGGTGAGCTTGGGAAAGTGAGCTACGCTCGGACTTCTACTAGAGATAAAGTCTCACGTGTGAGGAAAATAGAGGACACTTGAGTATAAAATTTCCATGGATGATTCAGTCAGCTGGTGTAAAGGACATGTTAATGTTAAACACTAAATTCTGCACTGTGTTAAAACTGTTAGCAGGGCCATTACTTCAGGGGAATCAATTATGTTGCTGTATGGGTTTGAACATAATAAGGATGGCAAGAGGCAACCACTTGAGGTGTCCTGCAGACTCAACAAAGTTTTAAGAAAACCTAAGCCACTATTACCATATTTATACTAATAATTTAATGTGTGTCTTGGCCAGATAATATCTAATATCGCATTGCATTTGCATTTACCTGATGCTTTACTGCAAAAATAAAAATTCTCTAAGTTGTTTTGCTGCATTTGCACTTGGCTATTTGATTTGCTCAAGACTCATGAACTGAAGTATAAATGAGGTCCATGATGATGGTGATGTGTGCACCCCGACCTTAGAAGTATAAAAGAAGTGGACGTAGTCATCGTGATGTCACCCATTGGTTTGTGGACTACCGTTATGAAGCCTTGTGATGGGCATTTTGGCCTTCACCATCTTGGTTTTTTGCAACCAGTTACCGGACGCTAGCGCTAGCTAGGTTAGCAAGGTTCATCTGTAATTCATGTTAACTGTGATATTAATCAGGATGCTAATTTTGGCTAGTGAAAAACAGGCTTAAAACAAAATGTACTCAGCGGAAAAAATTAACAGCCGACTCCTAGAGTGTCTTTTAGCACAACCAAATGCTGAACAAGACATTTTTAGGTGAACTGGAAACACACTATGAAAGGGTCAAAGTTCTTATATGAAAACACTGACAGCACCCAAAAACAAGTTCGTGGCCAGTTAAATGTACACAGTGTAGTGGATACGCATAGCCTCTATCCTGATTGACATGTCGTTGTGGTAGTGACTCAAAACTAGTGATTGAGACCATAAACTCATTAGGAAACTGTTTACTGAGGTAATGAATCAAGTGGGAAATAAGGTCATTTTCTCATAGACTTCTATGCAATCTGACTTTTTGCAACCAGTGGAGGCGCCCCCGCTGGGCATTAGAAAGAATGCAGGTTTAAAGCACTTCCGCCTTGGCTTCACTTTTCAGCGCCGGAGGTTGCCACCTGGCCACCACCCACAGCCTCCTCTTGAACAGATTGTTCAAGTTCCACTTTCCAGAGAGCGGATGGAGTTTCAGTCCCATGACTGAGCTGCCAGTGTGGAATTGGAAAGCCAACTAACACTAGTCGAGTCTCTCCCAACTGCTTCTCACTTGCACATTTGCCTTTTGTGGGGGGGTGTCATTTGCTGCTCTGCTCTACATGTAGGCATGCAACATTGGCGCTCCCCTCCGCCTCCTCACACAAACAAACACATAGGCACACGTCACCCCTGTCTGCTGTCTAATGATATGTCCTACTCTGCCCCTGCAAAGCGAGACCATGAATGGGCTGGAAAAGTGGGGCCCCACAGAAGTGTGTTCACCCCATGACGTATTCGGCACAGAGGAAATTTGAATGGGATGGTTGTGGTGGAGAGGCTGAGGGATTAAACTATAAATTGAAAAAAGAATAACTTATCTATTAAGCTGAAATATCAGGTTTCTTGAATGTGCACTGGGAGCATTTAAATTTTATCGAACCAAGAAATATTCTGGTGCTTTTAATTATTCAGCATAACCCTACTAAACCTTTTGTGTGTTTCAGACAGTGCTGTAATTGATTGCAACTTTCAAATGCTCATAAGTTAGTGTCAAACCGATGCTCAATGGGAAAGAAAGCCAACATGCTTAATCAGCGTGTCCCTGGGATCGACATTGAGATGTGGTGCGCTCCATTGTTTTTGACAGAGCGTTCTTTAGTAGCTGCACAAGTCAACAGAGTTGGAGCTGGAGAAGCTTCAGGGTTAGCGTTGGGAATCTGCCCTTGCCCTTGGTGGACGTGTGTTTAAGACAGGCGGGCAGCTGTTGGTGCCGGCTGGAGGAGCTACTTTAGAGGCAGGGGTCCATCCCGTAAATGGAGCCGTGCGGTTCTGATGGATAAGCACATCAGTTCCCCTCCTGCAGGGTCAAACAAATGGAGGGTAGCACAGAGCCTGTATCACTCATGATGAAGGGAGAAGGGGAGTGAGGGGTGGAAAGGACTAGGATAAGGAGAACAATCTTTTTCTAAAAAGACATGAGTCATTCACAAAATTTCAGAGAAACTTGATTTTCAAATGTACTTTTGCTCACTTGAAGATAGATCACGAAGGGTTAAAAGATGAAAACTTGTAACAGCACAGTCATGAAAGACACAAATGTGAATTATTAATCCGAAAATATATAAACCCTCAGTTCTTAAACAGCAGTTTTGGAAAAAAGCTGTAATCCTCATTTACGTAAAACATTAAAATAGTCACTACTGCACTGCTAAATTTCTCACTGAAAGCCACTGTATTCAGATATTCACTCATCAATGATTGTTGTTTGGATTATAACCGTGAATCACTGGCACTAGTGAACTAGGATCCTGTTAATAAACACTGTAGATGCACAGTATAAGCTATTAAATAGCACAGCATAAGAAAGCAAGAGTTTGCGTATGCTCCTCAAATATTATTTTACTGCTGTTAAATATTATCCTAAAATGGAATATTGGTAAACCTCAATCCAGGGAGGTGACATGATATATGGAAACACAGAATGTGACATGTTAAAGGGGCATACAGTTGTAGGTTCCTAGAAAAAAAAAACATCTTAACCCACTGACAGAAAAAAACAGGCTAATGTAAATAAAACCACCCCAAAAAATATATAAATCAGTTTTTGCAGACATGCTACCACCATCGGAAAGCAAGTGCCCTCCAAAGAATAGTTTGAATTGGTGTTTTGTAATGGTGTTTGTAGAAAGCTGGAAGACCATTAGGGACAGCAGCACAATGGTGTTCAGCCTGTTGTAATGACTGTAAGATGTATGTGGAATATGATCTGTCTCTACAGTCTATGTTGTGCTACTAACAACTTGTCTGGCTTTAGAAATGTCTCATACTTTGTGCCCAAAATCATAAATTGCCCCCCTGTCAGTAAATCAATATAAATCATCTGCGTTGAAGAAATAGAAATGAAAGTCTAAAAACAGTTGTTATAAAAACCTTGCTTGATTAAACGTTTAGATAAATCCAAATATTTGGGGGTGGGGGGGCTCAGCTATTTTGTCACGTATCACATTCACCATTTATTTTTATGGTGGTAAAAACTATATACTAATATATTTAATAAAGAAAAATACGATGACAAAAAAGACAGTTTAACACATTAACGTTTTCCTCTAATTTATCAGCAGCACTAAGTTGCAACTCAAGATTATTAATAGTTTGACATGATACGTTTTTGTAACTGACAGTTTTTTTTTAACTCAACATAAATCATTTTTGTTAATCTCCAGCAGTTAAAAACCACAGCCGCTATGACAATTTACTTCAGAACTTCAGCTGGCCTGGATTTAATTGACATGCAAGTATGAAAGTAAACAAACATCTCATGTAAAGCCATAGATGGCCAAAAAATACTCACGTTAGTGCTTAGTGATGAATGGAGGGAAAATTTTAAATAAACCATTGAAATGTAATCACATCCAGTTTGAATTTGTCACGTCACAATTTATCCCTTTTAGAGACCCAATGTCCTGTATGATTTTAATATGGTGGTTCAGCATAGTACTCTCCCTGCGTAGACAGTGAAATGCTGATGACGAGTGGACATCCTTCCCCTCCGGCCCATCCCCCACTCTACTGCTTCATTTACCCCTCGATTTCTCCATCCCTGTATTCTAACCAGCCAGTAATTCATCTATGAAACATATCTTTTTGATAAGACTGCCTCTTCATCAAGGTCTTTTGACGCTCTGTTACTAACCATATTGATTCGTCCTCAGATTATTTTCGGCCACTTGGGCGTTCCTATTTTTTCCCTCCTCTTTTTTTGTTGGAAAGCATGACAGAAATGGATCTATGGTAATCATATTCCATCTGTGACACTGCGCTCGGTCCATTACTATACACTATCCTCGCTTAACCCTGAGAATTTCTCTCTCTCCCTCCCTCTCTCTCTCCAACTGTACCTTAATTGTGCTGTTAGGGAAGCAGAATCTAATTCTGAAAAAAGCATCTACACGCTTACCCTCCCTACTATCTCTCTTTCCATTCTCCAGCCTCCCAGCTCGCTCACACACATCTCACTCTCACACACACACACACACACACACACACACACACACACACACACACACACACAAACTTTGGTCGACGGCAACTCCTAGAAAGCAAACAGGCCTTTGGCTGGAGGAGCCAGATAGGAGCTGGTTGGCTCCCACCAATCCTTTATCTGAGCCAGCGCTGCACATCAATAACACAAACACCACTATCCCTTCTATTCCTCCTCCTTCCCCTCCCTCCATCCTCTGTCACCAAACACCCTCCCCTCCCCTGCCCCTCCTCCTCCTCCTCCTTTCCCACCAGCTTGTACTCCTCCACTTTTAATCTTTCAAAACAAAACGGCAAAGCCCCCTAAGAGAAACTGCATCAAGCTGAGAAAGTGATAAAGCAGTTGTTTTTTTCATATTTGTAAGAGGTGCAGTTGGGCTGGTGGAATTATTTCCACATTTCAATGTGCTTTTTTAGGTACCTTCCTGGGCTTATGCTAATAACCTGTTGATCTGTGCTTCTGTCAACTCCGGCTCCACCGCACAGAACTGGGCAGACAGGCATAAACAAGCAGCCTGAACATCAGTCATGCAAATACTTTTTAAATGCCATTGTGTTACTCAGGCGAGCGCTTTTGTTGTGTTGTGTGATTCTCACTTTGATTGTACTTTTTTGTGTCCAGTGCTGCTTTTTATGATGATGAAGAGAATAGTTATTTTTCATCCTTCAAAGTGGAAGTGGAGTGATAACAGCACGTATTCGCCCTGAAATCTTCTGGATGCAGCTCTAATTGCATTCAGGTTGTTTGATCTCTCTACCCTGTATCCAGTGAAACTCTTGTTACATGCTAGATAGTGACTGAATGTGAGGATTTTGCGTGTACACACACACGCACACACACACACACAGATGGATCCCTGTTTGTCTCAGTCTATTTATTTATCTTCACTTATTGTGCTCCTGTAAAGAGTTTTAACTAACAAAACTGGCATCTTGCTGACCCTCAGAGTGAGCAATTCCCCACTACCCTAAATTTCCCAATGCACATTTGTATTCTTTTTTTGGCTCAGTTAAAGTGATATTTCCTTAATATGGCGTGTGCCTGTGCGTGTTCATATAGCCTTGGGGTGTTTGCCTTAGGGGAGATAAACACTACAAGACTTCCTGCAGACTCCTTGCACTTAGAAAAAGTCATGACCCAGTCAAATGTGCAGCAATACTCCCAGAAAGCCTCTGAGCAAAAACTTGGAATTCCCTTAAAAATTGCGTTGCATAAATTGAGCATAAAAGAAATATCTGTGCACTTTATACTCAAACTTAAAACCAGGCAATGTGCCACTTATGGGCACAAGGTCTCGCTCTAACTCTACTGAATCAATAGTGCAGGCAAAATGGCACACTAATCAACATTCCATTATTGCTATTTGCATATTTGATCCAGGATTTGTTCAATGGATTATACATATTACCTGCATGATGTTTAATTGCCTTTTTAATAGACTCTGTGATTAAACAAGGAAGTCGCGGTAGGCTGGTGGAAGAGATGAAATAGGGAAGGAGAAAAAAAAAAACAAGTGCAGAAAATTCATATTAGAACAAGTTGCTTGCATCTTCCGGAAAAGCGTCTGAAGGTGCTGGAATGAAATAAAGCAGAGATCCGTCTTGTGATAGAGGCAGCAGTGGCTGTTCAAAATTCATTCATTTGCCTGGTATTTGTTTAAGGAGATTGAGGAGGAGGCTGCTTATTCCCATCACCGCAGAGTTTTATATCTTATCATGTTTTGACAGATGAGCGGCGTGAGGCACTAGAATGCACACATGTGGAGTATTGTTGCATTGTGGGTGTGCGGATGAATGAAAGTTTGTCTTTTGACTTTTGAATAACATGGGGTGAAAGCACGATTGCAGGGTGGCTTACATGTAATTAAACATGCTGTACATAGTGCATAACCACCATCAGCGGCATGCAAATGATCACAAAAATGGATGTTGCCATGGAAATATGCTTTAGTAGCTGTTATAGTTGCTTTCCTGGCATTTTTTTTTCTTGTTTCAGCCCTTAATCATAGTGAAGGAACAAGAGGGAGACAACAGCTACCATCCAAGCATTCAGACAGAAACGCAAGAGGCTAAGCACTGACAGGGGACTCTCTTAAAACACAAACAATGGACTCTCTAATCTTCAGTGGTATTAGTAGCGCCAAGCTGTAGGTAACCCAAGTGAAGCACTACATAGTGTCAAAGTAGGAGAGTGTTTTATTTATCGGGGCCACGGTGCATTTGAGGTTGTGTGTGTGTATATATTTGATCGCATGTCTCAATATGATATGCATTCTTTGGTATTAGTGTGGATGAGTTCAGAGTACATTCAGTCTGCTTCTTGTCTTGACCCGAATGCCAGTTTGATATATGGGTGTTAATGGCTTAGTCTAAAGGCCAAAGATACACATGCGCACACAATGATATTGAACATAGATGCACACATTAGAACAGATATGTAAAAATCACACTGGTACATTTTGATTACACAACCTCACATTGTGATCTATCATGTGGCATTCCCTAACAAAGTATTATTATTTAATTTTTTTTTTTTTAAGTCTCCATGAGGTCACCCTCTCCTACAGTTAGCGGCCAGTCACCTGCTCTCATTAATAAGGAAATTAATGTTGCATTCCGTTTCAATTAACCTTCCCCGGCTACAGGAGCAAGACTGGGAGGGAGGCCCAGGCACCCGCCGAGGTCAAGGTAATTGAATCAGAGGTACAACAATGACAAGGCCAATGAGTTGTTGCTATGGCGTTGGTGGTAACTGTTAACCCGTCATTTGGGTGGCGGTTGAGACCTCTGTGTGTCAGGTTGTGTTGTTGTATCTCAGAGATGTGACAGTCATCATCAGTGACATAAGCCTTTGTGACTGTCAGGTGGCAAATTAGGCAATTGTCAGGCTTGACTGGTGGTGGCAGCAAATCTGCATTATGTCTAAACGTTGTTCATAGAATGCTTACATGAACTGTTTAGCATCACGAATGACAGAAAGTGCTTGGGACTGAATGGTGAAAACATGAGCTATGGCCCTTGGAAATCTGGTTTTTATCCGTCTGGTATTTGGAAATCACATAAACAGAGGGAAGATGGTATCAAATTAGGAGTCAGGATTTTTTTGTGAAGGAGGAAGTGCAGAAATAAAGGATTCCTAAGCAGCCCAGTATCCTAGGAATTACGTCCATATTGAATGATTCTTCACCTCACTATGTACATCCAGTACCCAATTTCAGTGCCAATGCGGGAAGTAGTGTGCAGTGTATGTAATGAGGTAGAAAGTAAGGGGGTGGAGTTCAGGGGGGTGGATGTGCGTCTAGTGAGTCTCTTTCATGCAGGAGACCGGAGTTTGCATCCTGTCACAGACCTGCAATTAACTTTTGCTGTTTTATTAACCATAACCATACCATAATGTGTTTTAGTTGTCTGACCCCAACCATATTTTATTTGCCATAACAATGATCTTTCCCTAACCTTAACCATACTTAGCTGCTATGTGCAGATTACCTCAGTCATTACAACTCTTACAACCCTACCAAATAAAAATTACATTAATATACAAAATCATTTGCACTAATGTAATGCCGCCAAGATTATATTTTTTATCAACATAATAAGGACACATTTATACTAAACGTATGTGCTAAACGTTCATTAACAATATATATAATTTGTTTTTCCTCCAATATCCTCTCCTGGCAACTAAAGTATGATAAACATTTTTATGGCTGAAAGCTGAAAGCACATAAAGTCAGGGAAAGACTGTGGTCTTGATTGAATACTGGAAAAGTCTATGGTGACCTTAAGGATGAGACGGAACGTCACCTCAAGTGTTTTAGTTATCTAAATCTTACATGTGGGACGCAAGTTGCAACCCTTGGTGCATCTTGATGCTTTGTACGCCCCACCATCCACCCCTCCCGATGACTTCTGCACACTACGGATGTCACACTTCATGGACTGGAAAAAAACAGTGAATGTAATATAGTTAGCAATAGAATGTCCTTCTGTATTTGGCAAAGCAAATTAGTAGTATATAAACATATTTTGTTGGACATTGGATTGCCTCGTATTATGTCATGATGCTGACAATGACAAACATGATTAATAGCCTTTCAGTCCTAGTAGTAATAGTGTATTGGTATTGCACAAAATATATTTGTTTGTGTAGTTTTCACAGGACTATTTTTTTTTTTGTCTATAGAGGCTTACTCTCATTTTGTTACTGTAAGATTTTCCCTCCTTTATCCTCCTCTCCTCCGGTGTGTCTCCGATGATGGTTGTCTGCTCCTCGAATGCGCTGCTGAGCATTGGCCAACAGTAAAACACACCTGGGTGTGTCCAACCATCTGATGAATGGCCCTGCGGCTGGCGGTCGGATCGATAGGAAGAGTGTGTGTTTGTGTGTGCACGCGCCTGAACAAGTTGGGGGGTGTGAGACGAGCAGGCGCATTCTGCTGAGCTGGAAATCCCATTAAATCCCTGCTACCACACACCCCCACACACACACCCTCACTTGCTTTAACACACTACATCCACCGCTAACACACATAAGTAAACACACCCACTAGCTATCTATGTCTTTACTGACACACACCAGCCCACACAGAGCACGTTTCACAACTGTGTACCTACACACATAACACGGGCTCTACCTTTGTTGTAAGAGGCCAGCTATAACTCACTGCTCTCCTGTACTGTACCAACTAGAGCGATGCAAAGCTGCTGCTCTCCTCTCACTCCCTAAACACAACCAGGCAGAACCTTCAGATCTTCTCCTTTTTGTCAGGGAAATGTCAAAATGCCTGTAACAACAGTACTCAAGCAGCACAATATGTTTGTTTGTATGTGTTGCGGTGTAGTGATATGGATACTATGACTCATGTCTCTGCAGGCGCCCAGCAGGCCTTTTTGGCAACATGTAGCTGTATATGTGTGTAAATCTGTGTGTGTTGTGTAAGCAGCCACCTTGCCGCCCTTATGCCTGTGCTGAGAGTGTGCAGCATTGGCATTCGAAATAATCTCTTTCTATCTGTCTCTGTGTGCTTATCCCCCCTCACTTGATCCCCCCTTTCCATTCTTGTCTGTCTTTTTGCCTAACACCTTCAATCCACCTGTTTCCCTCCATCTTTTGTGTACCGCACTCTTTTGTCGATCTCGCTTCATCTGTCATCTCTCCCCTCTTTCATCCCTCTCTCCATCCAGGGGCCTCTAGCGTGACATTCTATCTCTGACACATCATGCATGTCCTGCTCCGATGATGCCAGCACACTGACAGATCAGCCACAATGTGTGTCATCTGGCTAGAAGAGGAAGAGAAGGGGTGGGGCACAGATAGACGGGGATGATCACCCACTCTGTCCATCGCCTACAACTGGCCAGTAGAACCACAGACAGTTGGGTTGTCCACACTTCCAGAGCTGGCCTTGACTTGTGACTAGAGCATTTTTGGAATATGGATATCATACAGGTTTTGTCTTTGTGTGCTATGTCTGCTTCAGGCATCAATGCATATATTCAATGTAAGATGAGAATGCATATATCAGATTGAATTTCACCAGAATTTATGATAAATAGTAAAACATGACATCTATGGGGAGTTTGGGTGGGACACACAAAATGAAAAACATCTTAACTTGGATAATGGGTCCATAAATTTAGCTTTTTTATTGTTTATTGCTGCCTCTCATTTTCTGTGGTAATCACCCTTGTCAATCCCATCACTATTTCCATAAGGCTGCACACACATCTAGCCTACATAAAAATGCTTCAAAGTAACTCTTCACTAAAGCCTACAGGTCTCTAAAAATACAGAACTGATACATTCCAAAACCCTACATGTCTTTGACACAAAATACTATACGTTTAATGGTCCCTGGAGGCTGCAGTGTTCCTCATACCCCATAGTACAAAGTTGTTGGATGGACCAAACAACAAACTGGCAATTTTGCCATGTGTATGAGGGTGACAGTAGAGGAAAGAGCAGGTTTGCATAAATGCACTTAGCAAATTTCACAGCAATCTGCCTGATAGTTATATATATGAGAGATTGTTTGTGCCAAATTGACATTTTGGCCTCAGGGTAATAAGAGATCAGTAGGAAACCTCAGTGTGTGCCCAAAATGGAAAAGGCTCATCCTCTGTGGAGCATAAATGAACGTGGTAAATTATAATGGCAATTTTTGGGGGGATTTTTCTTGTTTTGTGCTGAAAATGTGAAATGATAGTGACCTAGAAAAAAGATCTGGTGGTCACTTGAAACACAAATGAATGGTAAAATACTATAGCAGGAGAATAGTTGAATATACTGTATTTCTAATGTCACTTTTTTGAGAAGTGGAAAGAACAAAAATCATTTTAACTTCAACTATCCAATTTAAGGATGAACCCTGCCTAATGCAATTACTAAGGCAGTTTGATCACATCACTATCCCCACTAAGCATTTGAAATACTGTAGTGTAAAGTGATTACTGTTTGTCCCATCTCTGCTTCCTCTTTCTGTTCTTCTTGTGCCAATATGTGTTTATTTACATGGAATACTTAGAGAAACTTAATGAATGCATGCACATACGTATCCTATACCACAGCGCACATGCGTAGATACGCACAGTTCATGTACTGTATAAAGGCAAGCAACTATACATAATGCATATGTGGAATGCCAGAGCTTATTTATCATGTCATTGGCCACAGCGTGGCTGATTGGCTCAGCCTCATCTCTGACCTCTTGATCTGCCGCTGGGTCACACTAGCACTTAAATGCCTGTTAGTCAAAGCAATCCTATCAGTTATGTCACGCAAGGACGATAGGCTTAAAGACCCCCCTCCCCCCATCCACCTCCCCTCCCTGAGCCACCTAGCCTTGTGTAGTCTAGTGAATCCTCTATTCCCAGGACATACTAGACACTTCCCCAACAACTAACCTGGATCTGGTTAGACCAGCTGTGCTATTACACTGCACCTGTGGAGCCTAGCATGTAGTCTTCTTCTTTGCTCCCCTCCTCACTTGCTCTCTTATTCTTGCCCTTAGCTATCTAGTGTTGTATAACATAAATTTAGTGGAGCTCCCACAGTAACAGCAAAAAGGCTAAGGGCTTGTGTCCATATATCTTTTTTCAGTTGTTCCCAATGAGGAGAGAGCGTTTGAGAGAGAGAAAAGGCGCTACACCCAGCGTCATTTTTCAGAGCACTCTGACTTTTTTCATCACACATATTAAGTTGGAATTCATGTTTTTATTAAATGCCCTGAAGGTGAACAGACAAAATATTAAAGAGTATTAAAAAATATATATATATATTTGTTTTTTATATGGTTTCCAAGTTAATCTTTGCAACTTCACCAGCCACGAATGCCCTTGTTTTGGAATGTTATTCTCAACCTCGCAATTATGATACTTTTCAACAGGACCTCAAAGCAGCATACAGTATACAGTACATACAGAACCATCTTTCCCTCTCTTGTATCATGAAAATAGCTTTAGGCTTAGACCACCAGTTATTCTAGGAGGGACGTGTGCTGGAAATCTGTGTTAAATAAAGATGGAACAGCGAGAACTGTCTTTGAGCAAGTTTATTCAATTATTTGAAAATGATTGGACTCAAAGCATAGAGAGATCAAGGTCTCCACAACAAAGAGCCAAAAGCTGCTCTCTGTGTCTAGTCTTTATACACAAGAGTAAGTTATGTCAAGGAGGGGCTGTTGCACCACTGCCACAATTAGACAGCGAGTTCGACACCAGACTCCGCTACTGCAGATGCATCGCCTTAACTGCAGGTTTCCTGTTTTCTGGGGACCCACAGTTATCGAAGCAGGGTGAAAAGGGAACTCATTCAGACGCAGCATCTTCAATTGTCTATTACCTTTTACATTTAGCAGCAGGGTGCAAGACATTACAGAAGAGTAGTTGATTAGAGGATTCCCATAATATCCCATAGATTCTAACATCACTTGGCACATCCTTGCTTCACAAGAATACATTACACAACACTTTATTTGTAGGATATTAGGGGTTAAAAATAATATGTAATATTTGTGTTGTCTTTGTATTTGGCCTTTGAACCTAAGGAACTATATATATAAGCATTACCTTTCAGAGAGACATAGTTGTAGCTTGTCATCCTGTACTCACATATTAACACATAAACACAAATTTACCACCTCAGACTCTGCCCCCACTATCATCTTCAAAACTACACAGTGCATACATTTAATTGCTTCAGCCTTGTGCAAATGCAGATCCAAAAATCTGTCGTTTTGTTTAATGCTGCACTTTGACCGTGGCCTGAAGTGACTGCTACTTTCTTTCCCCTTCAGTCCTCTCTCACTATCTGTCTCACTCACTCTCTTTCCCTGGAGCTTGTTCAGTAGTAGCCCGGACCCCTTCGCTCTTTTTAAGCCGACTGGATTTGTGCCTCCATAATGAACTCAGTCAGTGCAAGAGAATGAGCAGGATTAATCCAGCCAACGGCAACGAAGGGATTTGATGATGTCATCCGTATGAATGAACCAGTTAGCGGATTATTCCCTCCGAGGTGGAAGCGATCCAAATAAATGAATGTGAGCGCCAGGGCGCAAACGGCGGAAGAGTTAGAGAAGGTATATTGAAAAGGCAGATGTGGATTGTGCTCTGGAAACAGGAAGGTGGATGAGATCGAGAGAGCCTAGGAAGGAAAAGATAGGGCAGGACAGAGGAGAAGATAGACACAAAGTGAAAAAGTGTGGTTGGAAATGATTGATGGATGAGCCCAGGCAGACAAAAGAAAGGACAAATCAGTGGAAGAAGATATAGGTTGGTTTCAAACTTCTGTCTTTCCATCTGTCAGGACAAATGGCATCGTGAGAGGTTGGTCTGGGCAGACAGTGCTTAGTGGGAGGTGTCAGCTTTGAGCTATGGGAGTGCCGGAGGAATCTGTACCGGAGGCCCCAGCTGTGGCAATCACTGCTCAGTGGGCCGCTGGGCTAGAGCAATCAGGCCACCAGCAAGCCATCAGCTGAGCTCTCTCCGTTCTGTGTGTGTCACCCACCTCTCCCATCATCCTGATCACAGACATGTAGTCCTGCAACTGTGCAACATAGCAGGTGAATTACAGACCTGGCATCATAATGCATCTCTAGTAAACAGTGAAAATACATTTCAACTTATTTAAGAAAATTGCCCAACAAATCATCTCCTCAAACACAAGTTTTGTCCCTAAAAGTCAAAAGTTAATACTTTGCATTGCTTGTCATTGGAATATACTGTAGCTCAAATATTAAATAGGATGAAGATGGAACAGGGCTGTCATAGTTACCACATATACATACAGTATGTATATACACAAGCTGTCACTACGAAAGTGTGGTAGTCAGCAAGCAAATGTTTGTGCAAACACCTCAAAAATAGAGGTGAAAGAGCAGTACATCAAAGATGTGCCATCACAGGCACATGCAGTAATAGGCCCTCCTGAGACCAGATGTGTACCTTAAAGGGGTAGTTTCTGATTGTTGTAGGTACACATTTGTACCCCTTCACCCTGAATATTTGGCACTGTATCATATCATATATCATATTTGGGTAATCGGATGCAGGAGGCTTGAAGGGTTTTTGATCCCATTGAAATCAATAGTTGGAGTTAGTTTAGGTAGCACACTGGATTGTGGCATGGGAGAAAAAGAGCTCATCAAGCACCACAGCGATACAGGTTCAATTCTTGTCCAGGTTTGCCAAGCACTCCATCTTATACAATTGGCAGTATTTGCTAGTGGGAAGCCAGTGAGGGATTACAATCCTATTGCTGCAATGGTAACTCCATCAGATAGTTTGGGACATCTACATGGGCACAATAGCTTGAACCTCTGTGTTCGTTGGAAGAGTTAATGGGGGAACTCATCCTTAGGTGAAAAGCAACTGCCAACTTCATGTGGATTGGATGAAGTGGATGGCTATCTACATGCTCCCCAGTAGAACAAGCTTTTACTGTACATAATTTTAAAATTCAGAGAGAAAAAGCTGCACTTAAACCCACCGTTGTGCAGTCCATTTAAATGTGTGCTAAAACTCTAAAAGAAAGATCTAAAAGAAAGACTGATATACAGATGCATATTAAGAATGCTTTCCTGCTCTTTCCCTCTCTCCTCTCCCTCCCCTTCTCCTCTCCCCCTTCATAAAGGTTCTAATGAGTTGTCGGCGGAGCTGAGGCAAGACATCCGTAATGTGCCATGAAATATGTAAGCTAGGCCTTTTGGAAAGTGTCTGTTTCATGCCCCCCTCCTCTATCGCTCTCTCTCACTAGGAGAAGGAGAGTAGGTTCCTCTTCTCTGATTAATGTGCACAGCAATGGCAGCAGGGGCAGGTAAGGGGGCGCGGCACAGCCCAACGTATGAATCCATCCCGACACTCTTCCTTTCCCCCTAATTAGATTATTGGACTGATGAGGTAGCACCAAAGATTAAGTCCTTCATCAGTTCTGAGAAGGGAGGGAGGGAGAAGAGACTGGGGGGAGGTGCACCATCTACACTTTGTCCTCACTACATCTATCCGCCCACTCATTCCCTTGGTGCTTCTCAACCACTGTAAATCTGCAAAGCAATAGCAAGTGACCAATGAGAAAAGTGCAAGGTTGCAATCATGAGTGTGGTCTTTATTAATCCACCATAACAATAGTGTTGAACAGAGCTGCTCAGTAAAGAATCATAGTTACTATGTACCAGTGGTAAACACGTAGGAGTAGAATCAAATGCTATTATTTTTTACACTTTTCCTCATATCAGTAGAGGCAATAGACTGTACAAAAGACTTTCAACAATGAGGGGCCATTGAACACCTTGCACAAAAGGGTCCCACTCTCTTCTGCGCTTGCCCTGCATCTAACCCTTGGCCTTAATTTACGGGCTAGACCTTTCTGGTTCTTTTTATATATGCCCCATATTCGTTCACCTTCTGCAAACCGACATAAATCACCCCCACCCCCACCCCACCCCACGGCGCTGGTATTTTAAGGCCTTGTTTTCAGAGTTGGAATGGCAAGCTCAGGGCCAAGCCAAGGACCCAGCTCCTACACTTTCATGTTTTATGACTCTAGGGTGTTTGTTTTTCTGTGTCTCAGCAACTGCTGAAAGGTTTTGATGTACAGTATATGATTGGTGTCCATATGATCGGACGTAATGTGCAGAAGTTTGAAATTATACTTCCAGATCAGATCTCCAGGAATGTACACATTGTGAAAAATCTCATTCATGGAGGGATAACATGTATCAGTGCTGTTTCATGCAATGTTCCGAATCCAGCATATGTCACCTATGTGTCCTCAGCCTCAACTTTTCTGGTTACCAAGCAGGCTTATAAATTACCACTGGATGTGTGGTGGAATTTTGGCTTCGCAGCTCACAGAATGGCTGACAGCCACCATCTCACACCATGCATAAACTTACATGTACAAATGTGTGCACCAGCTCAGTAAGAGTAAGTCTCCAACCAATCTGTTGAATGCAGGCCCAGCTGCTGGGGATGGGGAAACTGGGTTGGGGGAATGGAGGGTTTGGAGTTGGCAACTGCAGACTGCTTTTAGTAAATTTACCCTCACAGGTTTCAAAGGCTCCTTCATGCACATGAATATGCCTTAACAGTGAGACTATGTGATTGCCTATGTGTGTAAAATAGCATGTGAGCACGTGTAAGAAAGTGTCTATGGGTTTGCCCTCTTGTCCGTTTTACATGTGACCATGCCACAGTCGGACTTTGGCCAGCACCCCTTTTCCTAAAATATCCTTAGAATTATGACTCATGATGTGTCCTCTGAAAATAAGACCCTTGATGTGTTGTCACACCTCTCTTGATTGCAGTGTCACCATTTTATGAGCGTCTCTATTTTCATAGAATGTTGCAGTTGGTGTGCAGTTGCCAGCAAGAACCCATATGACAGGTCAGGCAATGTCCTTGGCTAACGTAGTTGAAACAAAAGGTCTTAACACTCATGACACAAATCAAAATTTACCTTGTCAGTTGATCTCCAATTTAAAAGTGCTCTGTAATACACATGGTACATACTGTATACTTTTTGAGTATGTTAATCACATAGTTTCTGTGTATGTTTGTGTGTAGTTGTACGGTTGGAAGGGAAGCTTTGAAGGAACTTCCTGGATGATTTCCAGCAACGTTTGCAGGTGTGTGCTTCTGTATGTACTTTATGTGTGTGCCTGTGTGCTAATTATGGCAATATTTGTTTCTTTCGATACAGAATTTACCACAAACAGGATGCACTAGCTCAAGGACAGGTCACTGTTTTAGAAAACTGAATTTACTGTTAGACAAGTGTGTGTGTGTGCACATGTTGTCTCCTATGATGGAAATCACTATAATAGCTATACTTTATAATGGATGCCAACCCACAATACTCATTTTAGAGTGTTTTTCTTCTCTTAGAGTGGCTTTGTGCCAGCAATCGATTGGCTTAGTTGTGTGCTAATTTGTCTGTACCACTTTTAATGCTTGTTTCCAAGACACGTGCCTGGCACCTCAGAAGAAGCATATTTAAGCGTTTGTGAAGTTTTAACTTAAGTTCGTCTTTTTCACTATGTCCTTACAGTCTTTCCAGAATAATGTCTGCCAGTCTCAAGAGTTCTTTAAAATACAGCAAATGATAGCAATTTTGTCAGTGGAAAAGCAGCTTACATGAAAAGCAGGTCTAATTTAAAGTATAGTACAACACTTGTGAAACTGTGTAGTGTTTGGGGAAATAAGCATTAGCACTGTTATCAACTTCCAGTATTTGCTCATTCATGTCACTTGCTGCAGCCTCTGCAAATGTAATGTGTTGGTTGGTGAGTGAGTGTGATTTTGCATGTGTGTCTAACTTTTTGTAGGCTATTAGGCCAGAGGGGATGGTAGTTTTGTAACAACTGGAGCTTCCCTGGAAGATTTCCAGGAGTGTGTGTTTATTTGTGTGTGTGTGTTTGTGTGTGTGTGTGCACATGCATGGCTGTTCCTGTGCCTGCACTGTGCCGAGTGATTGGTTGATTAAAGACCTTGCCTGATCTTTTTTTTACTTTTTCCTGCATAGATCACATTCTGTCTGTGGCAAGCATGCTGCAACGACTTTACATAAATATCATTAGCAACTTAAACTGTAGGGTAATCGCATACAGTTTCCAAAGCCTTGTCCAGCCACTCAAGTGTGTGTGGGGTGTGTGTGTGAAGCATCTTGGATGTCATTGCGCAAGGCCGTGAGTTATTATGTGGTGACAATGTTACAACACCTTGGCCCACTGTAGCGGGCAGCACAGCATCCAGATATGGCCAGGGTCAAGTAAACCCATGCTTGTGGCTCATCACAGCCAAGCTGAAATAGTACAAAGGCACAATTTGTCTCATAGGACGGAACATGCTGTACATATTGGATCAAGAAACAGTGTGAAAGGGCAAGAGAGCAAATGGTAAGGACAGGTAAAGGTGTAGGAACATACAGTATATTAATCACCCTGTTGTTCATTAAACTCCTCCGCAAAACTATGGATATATGTTTGATTATGATTATGTATGATATAACACTACTTTGTTTTACAAATCATGTTTTTTTTTCATCAGTTTGGTATAGCGAATGGCTCTAAATACTCTAATACCCAATACTTAGCTACCACCGCATTGCAATGGAGGAGAAGCCAGTTAGAGGCGCAAATCAGGGTGTAGCAAATTCAGAACCCTTCATTGTTGTAATTGGCACCAAAGCACCACACCATAGTTGTCTAATCCAAACGTGAACTGATCATAAGAGAATTTTAAGCAAGGAGAATGGAAGTTGGGAGTCATAGTTGACTTCTCTCGTGGCGCTTTTATGTACACAGGCTGTACCTTTAACTTTGGCCATGCGACACCGTGGAAAAGTATATTCAACGGCAGAACATGGATGTGCAGAAACCGTGGTGTACACCAATTGCAGACTGAGGTTTTAAAGAGAAAAAATAATCTTTCTGTTTCATGTAAATCCAAATCAGGCTCTTTGTGTCATTCATACATAGATTCATTCATAGGTCCTGACTCTGTGTTTTGTGGTGTAACCGCACAACATGAAACCTGTGAAAAGAGAGCACTCTCCCCTTCGGCTGTGTCTCTTGAGGAAACATGCTGCCTAGATCCATGGTGAAAATAAAGCAGTACAGGGAATGTGTTTTTCCTTTTGCCCCCCGACTTCCGGCTCCGTTCTCCCCAGGGTTTCAATTACTGTCTCCCTTCACCTCTCATTAGCACAAGCAGGCCGCTCATTCTTAATGCTCACACACACGTGTGCACAAACACACACACAAACACGGAGTGGAACACACACATTTGAACTCAAATGGAGCATAGTCAAGTGTACCACACACACACACCCCGCTAATTCTCATATGTTCCATGTTGAGCTCTGTAAACACAACGCTGCGGTTTCTCCTGTGTCTGTAACTTGTGTGAACAGTGTTACTGATAAACACCAGTTTCCCCTCCATCATTCATATTCATCATTTTCTATCAAATTCAGAGCATCATACCTAGAACCACAGAGCATCTTGCATGATTGATGGTGTTAATTATCGCACGCTGATGTTTTACCTTCTCTCTCAAGGCAGATAAAGTTCCAGCAAAATGGTGAAAGTTATGTTGTTGCCATCACTTTAGCCATCAAACTTAGAATTATTTCGGCATCACTTAATACCTTTTCTCAATATTTTACTGATTTCCCATTTTCCTATTTAAGTAGGCCTTTTCCCCACATAACAGACATTCAGTTCAGTGAGCAGTTGTTAATACTTAGAGAACCAAAGTTACTGTTTTGACCAACACAGATGAACAGGGATGTAGCACTGGCTTTAGCCAAGTTTTTGATGCAGTAATAAAACTTTTCAGTGTGATATAAAACTTGAAATTTGATGGAAATCCATGGAATACACCATCCTGTGTACATTTATATTTACCTCTACGTTATAGTAGATGACCCTTCACTCCATCCTCACACAGCTGTCAGTGGTCCAGCGTCCCCGCATCACTCTGATGAACAAGGAAGAGGAGCCTTCTGGTTGAGATGTCTGAGTTAGCCAGCAGGCTAATTCTGCTTATACAGATTAGCTCCCATAGGAACTGCTGTATTGATTGGACAACAAAGACTTGGAGAAAAACGCTCCAACATTCAATTATCCACACCGATAGACATAATGCCATTCTAGTCCTCCCGCTTTTCCTTCCTCCCCCTTCCCCCTCTCCTTTCCTCCGTCTCTCTTTCTCTCTCTCTGTCTCTATCTCCTTATCCCTGTTTCTTTACTGGAAGAATCAGTGAGGTTGGAGGAGGGGAGCAGACAAACGAGCAGGTGTGTGTGTGTGTGTGTGTGTGTGTGTGTGTGTGTTATCTGATTGTGATCCTATCTCTGAGTGAGAGCGTGGGAGTGTTTGGGTGTTTTTGGTCTTCAGCTTCTCTCGCTCTCTCTCTGTCTGTATCACTCACTTTTTATTCAAATTTCCATTGTTTGTTTATTTCAGCAGCTACAGATGTGATTTCTAATGTTCAGGGGAATTGTGTTAATTCCACTCCTATGCATCAAGTAATGATAAGGATAAAATGTCAACATGTGACATATGCATTCCTCAGAATGGCCTGATTTCCCTTGAGGATACAGTTGTAATGGACTGTCTGTGTGTGTGTATGTGCATACAAAAATGTTAAGTAGGAGAATGAGAGAATGATGTGTATGTGCATTGTTGCATGTTGCATACACGGAATTAAGAACATTTTTAATATATTTCATCCTACAGGGAACACTGCCTAGGTATGTGAGTTGCCGTTGAGGGTACTTAAAGTATTTTATGGACCACGTTTATGCTTCCTCCCTACTGTTTCCCTACCTAAATGTCAATACAATCCAAATAGCCCATTTCCAGCACATATGTGTGTGCAATGCGTCAAAATCAACTGAGCATGTTTGCATTGTCGGGGCTTCGCACCCTCTTTACACAGTCACAGCGCTAGCCCTCTCTCATTAGCTCCCACCGTTAAAGCTAACTCTGATTGCCTCCGGTCAGAGCTGCGCCATTCAGCTCCTATTCCTTCGGATGGGGGGATGGGAGGCTGAGAGGCGAAGGCTCCTCATTTCCCGCAGCCAATGACACGTGACGGCGGCCCAGGTAACAGATGCATCCACAGAGTATGTATAACCACATACACACACACACACACACACACACACACACACACAAAAGTTTCTGTCACATACACAGGGTCATCACCATTAGACGAGCGTGGCGGTGCTTGAGTGAGTGAAGTAAACGACTCATGATCTGAGAGAATTATTAGCTAATGGCTGGAGCATGTGGACAGGGTGTGATCTCTCAGAGGGTGAGACGAAAAAGGGGGAAAAGAGGGAGAGATGGGGAGGAGTGAAACAGCAAGGCAGTCAGAGGAGCATAATCAAAAGAATACTCGCACATTTGGATCAGCATCATTGGGTTATATTCATGTCTGTCACCTAATGTGAAACTTGATTGGTGAGCTAAAGGTCTTTCTTTTTTCTGAAATGTCAATTGGCTTATAAACAGGTGAGAGAATATTCTTATAACAGAGGTTGCCATATTGCTTGTGTCTAATATATTTCCCATTACAGAAAGTGTTAACAAAGCATTAATGAGATGCTGACTAAATCATCCTAACTTTTAAAGAACTATGTCAAGGAAACATCCTCTCCCACTTTGTATGCCATTGTAGTCTTCTGAGCAATAATGTGCTATGCAGCAACATTTCCTTAGAAAATCAATTTCACTCAACACCTGATATGTTTGCGGCTGCAACAGAGTAAGCCAAGTTTTAATGTACTACCATGGTTTGTACGCAGATTAATTGCTTGGCAATATAGCAAACTAGGTAGATGAAGGTTTGCAGGGATTCTTGCAAAAACAAAGTGTCTGACAAAACACAAAAACTGAAGCAACATGTTTCTTTTTAGGCATGCTAGGGGATTGGCTCTAGGGATGGCAGTGTCGGTCCACCACTTTGGTCCAGATTGAAATATCTCATCAACTATTGGATGGAGTGCCATGAAATCTGGTACAGACAATCATGAGCATACCGACTTTGGTGATCCCCTGACATTTCATCTAGCGCCACCATGAGGTTGCCATTTTTGGTTTTGAGTAGAGATGTCCCGAGCTAATCCTAAGGTTTGATATTGGGGGCCGATACGGGCATATTTTGACAGATGGGTATCATCTAAAATTAAGCAGATCAAAATCCAACCCTTTATTTACTGTACTCTTTGTGTTGTCCACCTCAGCCTGCTTATCTTGCAGTGCGCTGTCCTTTACGACAGCGCTGCACATGCAAGTGAAAATTTGTGTGTGAATGTGACAAATTATTTGGACTGGAGTTCTGACAGTGAGGTTGGCAAAATGCTAAGATTCAAAACATGTACAAAACATTCAGGTTGCAGCTTTGTTTTTAGCCGGTAATAACCATCACTTTCACCAGTTAAAATAACAAACGTTGCTGATGGAAGGTCATCAGCTATTGCTAATTAATGTTAATTCAGAGAATAATAAAAAACTTGTCTGTCGTTTGATTAAAGTGCTCTCTGCAAGCTGGTGTCTGTGCTCAGAGGGAAGACTCTCCACTCTTTTATGGCGCTGTACAATCGCAAGTGTAGTCCCAACAACTCCAACAGAACAACATGATCCGTCTTCTCTTTAGCGGATCGTGTCACATCAATTCCAGGAATTGGAACCTCCCAATTAAACTTTTGATCTTATCATATCAATAATTTAAGTTTTTAAACTAAAACAAAAAGCTCTGTCAGATTAAGTAGCTACAGATGTTATTGCAGTGTGTCAGATACATATTTAGGTGCATATAAGTATTGGATCGGACCCTGATCAGCATCTCGGCCAAAAAACTTGATTTGGACTAGGGTTGGGCAATATCTACCAAATTGGCCACAGTGAAACATTGGGATGGACGATGACATCATTGGGTGGGCACATTCGAGCCCATTCCCAGCACATCCTGGATGGATTGCCATGAAACTGGGCACAAACATTCATATCTCCCTGTGGATGTATTGTAATAACTTGAGCGATCCCTTAACTTTCCATCTAGTGCTACTATTAGGTAAAAGATTATATTAGTTTAAATTTGTACAATACTTTAGTTTATGACCAAATACCTGCAAAATTAACGACATTCTGATCAACCTCCGCTGTACTTTGGTGCCGTTGGTGCACTTAGCATTTAGCTTCTTCCTTTCTTTCTTCTGTGGAGATGATGCTAAAAAATATTAATTGCCTAAATATTGTACTGTGCTGAACATATGAGCATTCTGAAAGATTTGGGTGTGCAAACTTGTAATCGCTGACCATAAACTCCAAAACAAATACCTTTCATGCTCAATTTTGTTCCCCCCATGGTGTTAACATTAATCATGACAAGTTACATCATGGCTAATAGCATTTTCATAATCCGTCTTGTGGCCCTTCACTCTTAGCTTGAGCCAAACAAAACCATTGCCACTGGACAGAGGTGTCAGTCTAGCATGAAAAGGCGGCACCGTATCACACTAACGCATCACCCCTTTCACAACCACCCAAAAGTAATTTCAGGGTTAGGGCAAAGGAGCCAAGTTGTCCAAATGAAAAGGCCCTCGATGAGGAGAGGAGGCCATTTTCCCGAGAAGCCGAATTGACTGTTGCAAACAAGAGGCATGACCGAGATGAAATTGGCTCACCTGAATCCATTCCTGGGAGGGAGGGGGGAATGGAGAGATGAGAGGAGGGTGAAAGCGTGACAGAGACTGGCAGAAAGAAACGCAAGAAGACAAATGAGACCACGAAAGAGAAAAAGGAACGGCTGTGGGTGCAGGTGCGGGTTCAGGGCCAGCAGAGAGGAATAGAGATGACAGGAGAGTAAAAGAGAGGAAGAGGTGATATTATATAGGTAGAGGATGGAAGACTGAACGTTCCCTCTGTGTCATTCATGGTCTTATCTTAACCACAGGAGTTGTTATAAAACCTTCAGTGAGAGTAATATCCATTTTACCATAATCTCTACGCAAGAGGCATGCACCCCCTTCATCATCAATAATAAAACCTCATCCCAGAAATCTAAATGAAATATTTACAACTCATCTGCTCATCTGTGTATACTCTGTCACTGGGTTAAATATATTCATACACGTTTAGATAGTAATATTACTTAGATGAATTCAAAGGATTATGTTTGGAAAATGTTATCTTATTGAGATTTGTCTAAGCGATGGTTTGAATTATAGCTCTGTGTACCAAACACAAAATTCATTGTGTAGATGCAGCCATTGTGTGTCTCTTTCCAATAACTTTGGGTCTTGAAAGCTGCATATTTAAACAGATATTAGCCTTGATATGACCAGAGATAAAAGCTGGTGTAAGTATGATGCAACTTCTTCCCCCATCTCACGATCATAATTGCACATCATGTTTCTCAAATGAATTTCTAATCTGGAGTCTCTCCTCAGCAACTTGGAAACTCTGAAAGTTTTTGCTCGGCCAGTATCAGACTTTTATAGCCTAGCATAATTGGGACCATAAACCTGGGCTGAGCCTCATTCAATAATGATTCCCTGCTCCAAATACCTGCTGGCCTTTAGCAGAATATTACTTATTAAGCACTCCAAAATCTAGCGGAAGTATTATCCGTAAGGTCAAGCGTGGAGAATCTTTCAGAGAGGCAAGGCTTTATGAGCTCGGCATCTCTCACATCTCTACGCATTGCAGATGGCATGTTAATGGCCACTGGCTGCCATTTTTAGGGTGTTTGTCCCCTCCAAGATGCTCGTGATAGCAGGCAAATATATGTTTTCTTTTTTAGAAATGTATAAACCGTGTCCATTGTCACTTATTCATTTATTTGATCCGTGAAGCATAGCTGTCACTTGTATTGTAATGACTCCAGGAATTCATTTGAACTCATTGTTTGTAATTTTACTACTATGTACAACATATGTCTGCTCATTCCAACACCTCTAGTAAATCACACTTACAGTATACTCAAGGAAATATTCCAATCCAAGAAGCCATTATGCCATAACTTCACAATTATATCAAATCGAAAACTTTAGATATCTAGATAATTTTTTACACATTTCAGGACACTTAACTCTAATGTATTTGGTTTTTGGATATGTAGAGGTCTTAAAAGTTGTAGCATTGTTTATGCGGTCTAAAAACATGACTATTTCTTTCAATGGCGCATACTGTATATAGCAAAGCATAATCTCGACTGGCAGTTGTCCAACTCACACAAATCTCCCACTGGCCATATGTTGCTAACTTAACTATACCTGTTCATGGTCCCCAGTTTCACGATGAGTTTTCCTGTGTCACTCAGGGCACATTCACCCTGCCCAACGTAGCAAAAATAAAATCAATGAATCCATGAAAAAAACAATGCAGTTTTCTCCCTGTAGATTTATCATGGAGCCTACTTGAAAACTATTTTTGTTTTATTTCTGATCCTCCCCCGTAGGAGCTGTGTGGACAGCTGGTTCTGAGGTCAGTGAGAGCTGAATGGAGGTTGAAATCGGTGTGAATTGAACGTATGGATACTCCGCTTTGCGTGTGGACTCACATTAATGTTTAACCAACAAAGTCTGTGCAAGCTTGTATTCTTAAAAAGCATCATACCTGCTGATGTGTCTTTAAGCAAGGCACTGCATCCCTTACAGCTCCAGGAATGCTGTTTTTATAGTGAATGCTAACCTTTTAAATCCCTTTAGAAGCAAATTCCCGTTGAGGATCAGAAAGTACTGAGAGAAAACTGGAACTAGTATCTATAAAATGCCTTCATAAATTAGTAATTTGAAGTCTTCTCTCTGTTTAAATCCAATTCCTTTCAGTTTGTTTAATATCCTTGATGCATTTTATTAGTTTGATTCAGGAGTACACACCCAGAGAGAGACAAAAACACACTCTCAGATCCAATTCACTAAAGAATTGTTTGAGATAAATCATCCCTGGTGTAAGCAAGGTTTCATGTTCAGAGGGTAATGCATGTTGGTCTGCCTTGTAACTGTTATGCTATTTCCCTGATTGCCTCATGCTCCAAACATAGTCATTTGACATTGCTGTGTTGTATCTCAAGCAGAGTGATGGTGGATTTGCTTGATTTCTTTAAGACAAGAGTTCAATCATCCCTGCAATTCCACAGTGTCACATCAGATTTTATCACACAGGATATTCAAGGGTATGATCTGTGATTATCCCCTGACAATACAGATAAAAGCTCTCTCTCTCTCTCTCTCTCTCTCTCTCTCTCTCTCTTTCCCAAAGACATGGCTCAAAGACAAACACACCCATGATACAGTCTTGAAGGCTCCCACGTGCTTGTGTACACACACATGCACAATGAAAACCAAACCCTTAACGGTGTACAAACCATCCCCCCCGGGTCAACGGAGAATACAGGGAGCCCATGGAGGAGCAATTGTTTCAGTGCGGGACTCATAGTCTAGCCATTGTGAGCCAAGGCCACCATCATCAGAAAGACAGAGAATCATCCTTGAAAGAATGCCACAGATCGCTTCCCCAGCTCCCTCGGCTTCCTCTCCCGGGAGACTAGCAAAGAACAAGGCGAATCCATCCGATCGAATGTCACGCAAATACACAGCCCCCATGTCCAGCAGTCCTGTGATTGCTCTTGGTATACCCTGGTTATTGACCCGTGCTGTGTGCGATGTGTGAGTTTCTTAGACTGTGTAGGTTTAGGGGTGTGTGTGTGTGTGTGTGTGTGTGTATTGTTTGTATCAGAGACGGATTGGAAGGCCATCATGCGCTGAGCTGACCCTATCTCCAAGGCTCGGAGGCTGCATGGAGAGATCAGAGCGAAAGCCAAGCCCACTGTCTCCTACTGTGATGGAGGAAGGATCTGTGTGTGTGTGTGTGTTTAGAGAAAAGATGACATAGCCCAGAGCCCCTCTGCAGCCGAGTCCAAAAGATAAGAGAGAAAGAGAGATGGGCAGCTCCACAGATGGTGGAGGGCTCTGGTGAAACTGTTGGTGTGTTTATATGTGTGAAGGATGACACTTGGTCACATGTATATGCATATTTAAGCACATAAATCTTGACAGAAACTTAAAGTCAAATGCAAAATAGGGCGTCTAGTCACTTCAGGCTGACTTTACTGCAAGGTGATTTTATCTGTTATTTAAATAATTTAAAGGCTGAGGCTGGCTTTATTGTATATTTTCCTTATTGTCATCAAATCCCATGAATAGACTAAAACCAACAATGCATTTGTCTGTCTCTTACTTTCTGACTTCCTTACCCTGTCTGTGGCACTCAGCCCCAAGCCCATTCATTCCTATTGAAGACGTAAATCTCTAAAAGCAGGTCACAAATATAAAGTTTCATTTTTAAAATCGGCGGGGTAATTTCCAAAAAGAGTGAGGTACTATAGTTTTTAGCAAATGTTACCAAAACAGGGGTAGGTTGGAATTTATTGGGGACTATTTTTAGCCACAGCCTGGTGCAACAGTGTGGCTGATTTATGTGTTTTTAATAGTTGTTTTTTTAAACAATAGAGGGGTTACATCAGCCTGGTTCCAGACCACTGAATTGCTGCCCACAACTCTGATTTGGTCAGCCTTTTTGTGTCGTCTGTTTACCCCAGTTGGAGAAACGGCAGCTTCTGTGTCGCTTCCGGGATGGATACGTCACTACAGACTGGTAAGAACAAAACAAAATACCTCAACTCCCAAGAAGAAATTGGCTAGCATGAACACAATGTCAGACTGATTAAAAGGAAGTAAAATAAAATAAAAATGCAGTCTGAAAATCAGGCTAATCAGGCTTTAGCTACTCAGGCAATATTTGTCAGCAGAATGAATTCATTTTAGGTCTTTTCATGAGATTTGTTGACAGAAAGAAAATATTGCCTGCCATATCCTTTTAAAAAGTTTTATTTTACGCAAATACTTAATGCTGCATGGCAACTAAATCATCCTCACTTGTGTGCTGCCGATGTACAACAACCACACACATATGTATTTTATCTGTTAACCAAAATGTACACACACAAACATCTTACAGTGAAAAGTGACTGGCACCCTGGGCAACAGCTGCTGTAGGCCTGAGGCTCCCCTCACTGCGCTGTCTAATCCTTATGCAGGTTAATCCAACTCTGACCTCCTCTAGTCCTCACTGACCGATCATATCTCCACCTCTTCCTCTCTCTCCCCCATACACTCGGCTCATACTGTCATTTTCAGCCACCTTGTCTCCTATCACTCGCAATCTCTTTCTCACCATCCTCCCTCTATCCCTTATAGCCCTTATCTCTCTCTCTCTCTCTCTCTCTCTCTCTTTCTCTCTTCTACTTTTGACCCCGCCTTGCTGTCTCTCTTCTTCTCCCCACCTCAGAGTTGCCTTAAGGAGATTTCAAAGCCCATTCGGCAGCAGTTCTAACTGCCAAACTGATGGCCAGATAAAGTCCCCATTTACCTTGTCCTCAGTTTCCCATTAAAACCCATTTTTGGGGACCGTAACTTTAGAGGAAATGGGAAGGAGCGTGGAGAAAAAAGAAATCAGCCACTCTGCCACCCTTAAGCCCTTTTGCTGTTTATTTGCAGCAGCATGAAGGAGGAAGGGAAGTTTTTAGAGGAGGAGAGGAAGGGAGAGAAGTAGAAATAGGACTGGAAAAGGTGACTTGAAGTGTCAGTGGCCCTGTCCCCATAGGAAGGCATTGCGGTGTGTAGCTGCACCCTCAGGCAAGGTAGCTTCATTGGCAGCAGAGATGGATGATCCGGAACACTGTACACTGTATGTGTATAGAAGTTACAGTCATTTTGCCTGCACAAGGGCATAAAGCACTCTAAGTAGATCAATTAAAATGTATATTTTCCTCATTTACTGCCCTCCTGGGTGAGCCACAGAGATGACAATAAGGTTTTCTAAAGGTTGCACGGGCCGTTGTACATGAGGGCACTTTGGCAGGTGAGTGCATTTAAAGAGGCATATTTTAGGGCAAAGGCAGTGGGTGGGTTGCTTGTTGGCACAGATATATAACCGTGCAATGGTGCATGCCACATGTGGTCCCCAGAGAGGCTGGGCACGGTGCCAGTCCAAGTTGACACTGTCACCTTCAATGACTTGGGCATCACTGCCACCACGAGGGGGTGGCATTTTTTACTTATTTCCTCCCAGGGGATTGGCATATTTAAGTAATTAGGTGTTATAGTGAATTATCTTTGCCCATTAAGAACTACAATATACTTTATTTATTTATATTTACTCTGAAAACTGATCACCTGAAAACATTGCTGAAACTTCATTAATTCTCACTCCACTGAAATGCGGCTCACCTTAACTGTATTTTAATTAACCCATACAGACGAGGCGGTGTACACAGAGCATTGTGCAGTCCACAATGAAACCTCACAACTATCTTGTATGTTCTACACCCTGAAATAATTTGACTACATTGCATAGTTAAAATAATGACATAAAAACATTGCCTGAAGCAAGCAAGCCTTCCAAATGAAGACTTTGTTGAAAACATCTCTTCCCTGTCCAAACGTTTACATGAGCCAAAGCTTACAGCTAATCCAGAACCCTAAACTGTTGCTGTCTGTCCAGCATGCTAATGACCATATGTGAGTCTTTATAAACAGACACAAGCTTGCCATTCTAGCTGTCAAGAAGAACACGCACAGAACAGTATCCGCGAGTAGAAAGGCATCCTCGCAAATGAGCATTTCTGCGGTGCTGTCCAGCGAGCACAGGGCTGTGACGATCGCTCACTCGACCCTCCCTACACGCTCACAACTGCTCGCTCGTTCGTCAAGTTGACTTTTGAGACTTTGGGTCTAATTTAGTTCGGAGCTATTGTAAACTATGTGGATCATATATGCCACTGTTGTCGACACAAATAGCCTATGTTACATTTTGGTTATGCACGATTTACTTGTTAAGTAAATTTCTTGTTTTCTTGTAAGGACATTGTAAAGGTGCTATTCCTCTTTTTTCTCCGACATCTTCTTTTTGATGATTCTGCCGCAAAAGAAGGGGTCAGAAACAGGCCCGAAGACTGAGGGTGTTGAAAGTGACCAATCAAAGGAGCGGAGACATCAGCCATTGTCTATTCCATCCCCGTCTCAAAAGTCAACTTGACGAGTGAGTGAGCGTTAAGCAGTTGCGAGCGCGCAGGGAGGGTTGAGCGAGCACTCGTCACAGCTCCGTGCTTGCGGGACCGCATTTGTGCACACAGCGCAGAAATGCTCCTTCGCGAGGATGCTTTTCTTCTCGCGCATACTGTTCTGTGCACTCTTATCATGTGCGCACACCTGGTTTTTATGTGCGCAGGTTTTGAGACACGATAGACACACGTCAAGCAGCTGAGGGTGGTCATAAATATTTGCCGCAAGGTCTCATGCTGAAAACTCAACCATAATGGCACACTGTAAGCACATGCATGGTGTGTTGTTTAACAGGATTTTAGCTAATATTAGTTTGTTTTCATTACCTGTCTTTGTGCAGGCCTACACAGGTGCTCCTGCTCAAGAATAGTTTGGCAGGTTTGGGAATTGAACTAGAAACTCTTTGACTGCACAATCTTCAATCAGCCTATCAACCTGTGACCCAAAGCCTTAACCTGAGTGGCAAATTATTGTTGAGGCCTATGTAGCGTGTTTACCTTGAATGTAAACTAATTTGTTGTAAATTTAAAAAAAAATCCCCCCATTGGAACTTAGTACACTGATAACGTAAAACAGGGTAAAACCATTGTTGTATAATAATTTCCCTCATAAAATCTATACCAATTAAAAATAAAAATTAAGATAAAGAAAACAGATGAGTTAAAGGATTTTTATTCTTTGTGAAAACTGAGATGTGGGTTGCATTAAAGGAGACTCAACTCTATATCAGAAGGATGTCCCTCATATTTTGTATACTCGGTTTACATGCAGGTTAGACAAAGATTTTCAAAAGAATATTGCTGAAAAGTGTGTGTGTGCATGCGTTTGCCTGTTTTTATGTGAAATCAAAGCCTTCTCGCTCTGTCTACTCAAGGTCCTTATACGTTATTATTCAGTGAGATTGTTATTGATGGCCAGGATTTAGGTGTGAACAAAAACCCAATATCCACAAATAATAAAATCAACCGTTCTCTCACACCCTCTTTCTTTCCCTTCCCTCACCTCATGTATGCACATATGTAGTCATACTCACTAATATAAATCTTAGCTGGGTCGCTTGGTATCAAAGTAAGACTATATTTGTCCCCTTGGGCTGTTTTTCTGTGCTGTGCAGCAATCAAGGGCCAGAGAACTAGCTGTTAGTCCAGGAGTAAAGCTAGCCCTCTCCACATCCATCAGGGGATAAGGCTACACAGAGCCCTGCTACTCAGGGGAAGACTGACTCTTGCTCTGTCTTTGGACCCAGATTCTTCCTCCCTATCAATTTTATAGATTGTAGGCAGTGAAGAACCGGCTTTTTGAAGAAATGCTACCCCTGCTTCTCAGTTAGTCCAAGAACAGACACGGATTCTCTCCAAGAAGCGCAGGCCATTTACAAGTCTGGAGGGGTTAGGTGAAGATGTCAAAATGGAACGATGACATACTGTTTTTAAGGGACTTGGAAACTTGTATTACTGCAGTATCGCATGAATAAGAGGTTCATAATGGATGCCTCAACAGAATTTCTGCCAATGAGATGTTTGCCAAGAAGACTGAGATTAATTTGACCTTTTTGCCTCATTAACAAGAAGTTTTTGTCTGAAATGCATCCACTTAGCTAAAATATTCATGAGGAAATGCATTCCTTGCACCTGGTCAGCCCATATATCTGCTGCTATCTTTGTTTGGCAGACTTTTTTTCTTCTTTTACTGTCTTTCTCCACACTATCGCTCCGTCCCCTCTAGGCCTGGGAAAGAGGGATTACTGCTTGTTGTCACTGAGCGCCCTTTGCTAACCTGAAACAAGCTTACTTTATGATAGACCTCCCCTTTTTTCCTTCCTTCTCTGCATACTGCCACATTGCCCCTTTTAAATGGAGGGCAAACCAAGCAGATAGCCTGGCCATATCTTATCCTCATTTTCTCTCTCCCTCTGACAAGATAAAGGGGTTTTAGTGGGGGAGGGAGAGGAGTGTTTGATGTCTTAACACTGTCCTATAGTAGCTGAGGCTCAATGCGTGCACTGGTTGCGTGTAAGCACTGCAAATTTTACACTGGGTTGAACGTCCGATGCATAATGCATTGTGTGCATGGGGCCTTTAAGTGTAGGAACCTCCTATACAAACTTGCATGCGCATGGTGCATCATAACCATTCCAAGTAACATCTCTCCCACATGCAAGACCCTGCTCCAGTTGAGGGATCTACACCTCAGGGTGCTCAATACTGAGAAGGCTTCTCTTCCCCCTCCTCTTTCTGTTATCCCACTCTTCCCATGACTTTCTTGTGATACATGATTGATCTATGTGCTGCTGGACTCAGGTGGGCTGTTTTTATGTGAAGCATTCCTCAGAGAAGACTTGTGCTGTTAATGATTTATGGTTGCATGCGGGTATCACAGTGTGCATTTGTGTGTCTTGGCATGGCTGCATGCGTGTTAACTGGCATGTTTGCATTACTTTTGCACCATGAAACATCAAAAAGAATATATAACGAAGATCAACACAAACACAGTGAGCTGAAGGAACAAAAATTGCTCATGGAAACAAAAATGCAAACAGTGTGGACAGAGGTAACATAATGGAGACTAGTCAGGATTTGAAATGTATTGCCACAAGAGTAAAAGGTCCATAGTTCTAGTGGAGGGCTTGAAAAGGAGACATTAAATATATGGAGTTCCACAAGGCTCAATTGTAGACCCAATCAGAAACCACAATAATCCAATCTCAAAATAATAATAGGAATTTCCCTCAGCTTGACAGGCAATGTCCACCAAGGTTCAGAAAGCTGCTTCAGTATAGTATAAAGGACCCCTATCCATTAAAATCCTTGTCAAAAGACCACTTGGTTCCCAACAGAGCGAGCCAAACTAGGGCATGAGTCTCACTTATACTGACCATCCGCTTTTTGACAATCTGCCAGGGAGAGAGTGAGAGACCCTTTAATGTAGCCCCCCAAGCCCTGTGAATGAGGTCAATCCATATCCTAGGTGTGTATATGTGTGCATGTGTAAGGCGTGATGGAGGGAGGGACTGTATGTGGGAGGGTTTCCCCATAAGTGCCAATTAGTGGCTGAAGGTATAAGCATCAGTCACAGGAGAACAGGTGGAGTGCTTTTAGAGATGCCTGGGTTAGATTTGTGATTCACGTCTAAAGCATTTTAGTGAATTCTGAGCTTATGAGAATCCATAACTATTTGATGATCTTTTTTAAGATTATTTTTATGGCATTGCTCCTTTACTGGGCAGTAACGTAAAGCAATAGCAAATAGGGGAGGGTCGGGGAATGGCTTACTGCAGAGTGATAACTCTCTAACTTAAGATGCCAAACTCAGACTCATAACTACACCATAATAGGCTTATTATCCATTGCGGCATGAAGCTTTCCCACTGTGATGATGTTTTCCTTGAGCCTCCAGTCCCTCTATACTTTTTCAGTCTACATTGTGACTCCCTTCTCTTACTGTCTGTTCTCATCTGTCTGTACATGCTATGTACATGGAGTCTCACTGAGCATTCAATCCTTCATGACACTGCTGCACTTGAGTCCTGTTTTGACACTCCACTCACTCAGTATGAGAGAATAGCCACTCACTCTCACTCTATCATCCTTTCTTTGTTCCTTCTTTTCTTGCTTCCTCTCGTTCTGTTCTCTCAATCTGTCCCTGTCGCTGTGAATCTAACGCCTGCAAACACAGGCAGCTCAAAATGCACCACAAATAGGTGTGTTGGTACTGTATATGTTGGTGTGTTAGAGGAAAGAGGGAGAGGAAGAAACCAGGAGTGATGATCAAGTAGACACTGAAGACACACACACACGACTACATTCCAAGTAAATGTCAGCCTCTTTGATATTCTGATGGTTCACCCTGATTTCTCTAAGCAGATGATGTGTGGCCACTGCAAATGAGAATATGTAGAGAACACATACTGTTTTCTCTTGTATGTCCTGCTAATTCGGCTATGAGGGGACACAGAGCCAGTTGTGCCACTTAGCAGGCAGACTTGTGGGACATGCAAGAAGTTTAAGAACACATGCAGATGTAAGGTGTGAATGTTAAAAGGTACACAGTATAAGTGTGAAACTGATTTATTATAATATAAACTTATACACAGTTTAATTCCTCTTTGAAAGCTTCATCAACATTTACACTATAAGCAGAACGACTTGTGCCTCATGTGCCTTATTATCCATCATCAGTGAATGAATGGATTTTGAATCTCAACTTTTTAAGCCAACATAGATGATAAGTCCTTAAAGTGCTCAGAAGAAATGGAAATTCTACAAAATCTACAATTCCAGTTGTAGCAAATGACAATTGGGCAAATGACATCTGCTGATGAAGATACATAAATCACATAAATAATTCAAATAGACACATGACCATCTTTAGTTTCACACAACACATTATTTTAGTTTATGACATTTTGACACTGCATGTTTTCTAATTTGAGTGCACTCATTTATAGTCAGGGTCCAAAATTAGCACCAGCTACTCGCCAAATGAGAGTAAAAATCTATGTTGGCGAATAAAATAAATGAGATCAGTCGCCATTGGTGGATTGTTGAAATAGGTCTACTTCACTGCAAACTCTCATCACTACAACACATAAGTTGATTGACCACGTTTTGTTTTGCATCGACTGCTGACCGTCAATAATTGTATCGCAATTCTTTGATTGACCCTTGCTGTCCACTGCGGCTAAGGTAACGCTTACTTTATCTAGCTAGCTACCTTTTTCAGTTTACCAGCCATTGGCAGATAGACCAAAAAGGTAATTTTGGACCCTGTTTATAGTTAATATTCATAGTTAATATTCTGTGGTCATCAATTTATCAGTGTGTTTTAGTTAGATAGATAGTTAGTTAGATCCTCTGGTGGAATAGATATGTTGAAAATTGAAACAGCCTTTCACTGAAAATACAGGAAGTGAAAAATGCAGGAACTAACTCTATTTTTGGTCTGAAACGTACATTAAACACTGACGACTCCTTGCTTTACTTGTATGTTTATTTGACTTTGCTTTTAGTAGCTTTATAGAGCCTGTATCGCACTAAATATTGAGTCACCACTTAATGAGTGGGGATGTGTCCACATCCATTGCCAGAAGAAAAGTATTAATAATTCAGCCCTCATAAATTGGATCAACTTAATCTACCAGGCATCTTTTTTTAAATCTCACTCTGTGTCACTTTTCACTTTTGCACTGAATATAAAATTTCTTCAAATTAAGAATCAGGTTAGTTAGAGTGTGATTTTTATTTTTTTTTTATTTTTATCCCCATGTGCATGTTCAGAAAAAGATTTGTTTATGAACTGAAAGAGAAGAATCACAGCAGGCAGTTGATAATGCCATTGGAACTTCTGCTTCCCTTTGCCCTGGTAGACGCTGCCAGACTGCTCTCTACACCCCCCATATCCCTGTCCCCTGCCAAAGTGTCACATCACTCACTCCGTATGTTGCCAAATATTTGTATGCGCGTGTGTGAGTGCATGAGGAGGGGGGGTCGGGGTATTAATTCCACCACTATGAGACAGTCCTATTGCTGCCTTTTTCTTTCTACCTCTTTCCCCACCTCTCATCTCCGTCTGGCCTGGCTCTGCTGAGCTCAAGTGAGCCAAAGTTCAGCTGAAGGGCAAACTGACTTTACAGTAGTAGGCAAGAGAGTCATGTGTCTCGCTGGTGCTGGCGGGCTACACTCCTAATTGACCCCCCTTCTTGCACACACACATACGCACTCTGTGATATTTTTTTTTATCTGATTCCATTCCACCAAAGCTGGTGTTGACAGCACAGAGCGGTTTATGGGAACAGCACGTCCATTCTTTCTAACGCCTCCTAATCACTGGCACTCCTCCTCTCTTCTAAACTTGAGAGGGGAGAAATGAGGAGAGACAGAGGGAGAGAATCAAGGAGTATGGAATGAGATAAAAAGAAGAAAAAAGCGAGGGCTGAGTGGCAGGGAATAACTGCAAAGGAGAGAAAGGAGATTGTGAGAGACAAAGGAGATAAAGAGGAAAGGAAATGAACATGTCCTATTTTTTTTTTTTGGGGGGGGGGGGTGTACATTGTGGAGTAGTATTTAGTTGGGGGATAGCATGGGTGATCAAGACCCTGTCTGGTTCTGTTATCTACCCCCTTCTCTGCTTCCCCATTCCCCATCCTGAAGCCAAGAGGTAAAGCCAAACCACCAGTCAATCTAAACAGATACAATAGCTGCAGGCCAAAACAATGCACAGAGGAAAACAAAAAAAAGAGCAGTGTAAGTAGGCCGAGATTGGGACAATGCGCGAGGGAGGCTGCTGTGAATTGCAAATGTGGTTTGGATGCTGATATGCACGTGCATCGCTCAGACACGCAAACACACAGAGACACACACACACACGCTGATGATAGGGAGGAGCTACACATGCGGAAGCTAAGCTATGTGTAGCTATGTCATCTGGTACATGAGATCATGCTTTCTGTCACCCAACGCTTATTTTCCATTTCCCTCCTCCATATGAATACATATTTAGTGCTGAAAAAACTAGTTGATAATCGATAACCAGACAATGTATCAACAGCAGATTTGATAATCAAGTAATGGTTTAAAGGAATAGTAGACATTTTGGGAAATACGCTTATTTGCTTTCTTGCTGAGAGTTAGATAAGAAGATTGATAACACTCTCATGTTTGTAAGTAAATATGAAGCTACAACCAGCTGCCAGTTAGCTTAGCATAAAGACTGGGAGCAGGGGGAAACTCCAAAATCCGCCTACCAGCACCTCTAAAGCTCACTAATTAACACCTTATGTCTCATTTGTAAAATAACAAGTTGTTGTTTTTAGTGAATTTCTTGAGTCCTGAAATAGTCTAGCACAACCTGCTGTAAAACCACAAATTGTCATTTTTACACTTTGGTTTTTCACAGATATGAGAGTGGTATCGATCTTCTCCAACTAACCCCAAGTTGATTCAAACTTTTGACCCAGTCTTTGAGCATATAGCATTTGAGCATATATTCTTTCCAATCTAGACAGTCTAGCTTTAAGTTTAAAAGAAAGACAATGCATATAAAGTAATGTCAATGTAAAGAGGCATATGACCTTAAACACAGACGCTCATGATTTCATTTCCAGAACATTCCCATCCACCTCAAACTTAGAGACAGATTCATTAGGCTGTATACATGCACACTGTTCTCATGCTGATGCCATGGCACGCAATACAATGGTTTGCCATCACTAATCTGGCATTAGAAGCCAGGCAGCATATTTTGCAGTCCTGCAACGCAGCTTATGTTCTCTCAACAGGGAGTCGTAGGGTTCTGGCTGTGCTTCCTCTCTGTTTTCTCTCTCTCTCTCTCTCTCTCTCTCTCTCTCTCTCTCTCTCTCTCTCTCTCTCTCTCTTTCACACCAAAACAAACCAAGGCCAAAAATGCTGCAGTCTTGCATTGTTCCTCTAACTAATTACAAGGCAATGCATGCTCAACCTTCATTTATTAGCGACAAAAATAACACCAAGATGGAGAATCACAGCACTCATTTGGAAAACATGGTGAGACAAAAGGGAGTTAATTAGGACATGAGAACAAGAAATGGAGAAAAAGTGAATGAAACAAAAGGCACTCATCAAAACTATCCCTTCTCTTGACTGTGCAGCATGAAAAGGGCATGTCAACGAATGAAGGGTTATGAGAAAAAAAATAGTTTTGACTGATTTCAAGATTTTGACAGTTTTGACTGTCTGATCATCCTTTGCTAAATAGGAAAGTTGTTTTTTTTATGGCTCATGATTTTCAAAGAGTGACAATATGAAAAGTGAGCTTGTGTCATTAATGAAGCTTGTATTAACAAAAAAATGGCAGACAAGAATCTCATCTTCTCCTCCCTAACAAGCGGCAGTTAATTTGACTGGCTATCTCCCTAATTTAATCTCCATTTGCTTGTTTCTTCACTCATTTCTATACGTCTCATAATTGATTAGTTGGACTAATGGTACACGGGCCTGTGTTTTTAGATGTTAATCTGAATGAAAGTGAATACATAATTCATAACATCACATGAATTGCGCATGAAAATTATAGGGGTAGAGCTTTAAAAAAGAGGGAAATGCCTGCATATAAATGTGAGCTAAAGTGCCAGCGTGTTTGCTAGTGTGACCATTCCCTGTATCAATTATTCAAACTGACAAATGGCCACAGGCCGCCTGGTGTTTTGGCCAATTACAAACGGGCATACTGCGGGGCTAAACAGGGCCAGTTTTCGCCTCGGGCGTTTCTCCTGACGCCTCTCACACAGTGTGACAAGTCAGGACCCAAAACAGAGTCATCGCCACAGGTGGGGTTTCCGCCTGAAGTCGACCAAAACAAACAATCCCCAAATGTCAAAAGTGTGTTTTTTGTGTGTGTGTGTGTGTGTGTGTGTGTGTGTGTGTGTGTGTGTGTGTGTCTATATGTGCCACACATATAGACACACAAAGCCTCCATTTCTGTCTGTATGTGTGTGTGCATGTGTTTGTGTGTCACGCTGTGGTGCTAAGAAAACTATGGCCCATTTCCAGGTGATTTAGTTTGTGCGGATGTGTGTGCATGTGTGTTTCTACCATGCTGGTGTTATGAGAGACAGAACTATTGCTTTTTCTTTTCTTTCATAACTGATATTTTCACCATATTAGGACATTTTCATGAGCATACCTCAAGGCCCGTATTTATTTTACAGAGCAACTGCTTTGTATGGGTAACAAGGCATAGGCATTTTAACATTCTAATACACAATAGCCAAACACAACTCTTAAAGCTTAAGTTTCATCCCGGAGAGGGAAGAATATCTGCCTTTTCTTGAGCAGATAGTCCAGTCTAATCTGATTGGCTGGTCACGTTTGAAGCTGTTGTAAAATGTCCAATAAACGCACACCTTTGACTGCATAATAGTTGATTTAAATATTAATGCACTCACCAGAAATCATCTCTTATGCCAGTACTATAACTATATTGCTCTGTGGGACAATAATAGTTCATACAAATATTACACATCAAAAATAAAAGATTATGTTCTTTTTATATTACATCGCATTACCTTTTGTTACTTTTGTTTTATAGAAGCTGTAAGCCACAAGAGGCCACGCATGAAATTTATTTTAGGACTGCTTCTCATGGCTTATTGCTTGATTTTGATGTAAACTCTTTACCAAGCTGGAAAAAAAAATCATCCATTCTCTCTCGCAGTGTCTTCACTTAGTCTGCATTAAGCACCTCTTTCCAGCCCACCAGCTCTGGTCAGGTTTTGCAGTTGGTCCCTTCCATCTATAATGCATGGATTTGCAAATGAGGGGAGGGGAGGGGGAGGGGAATCAGTGATCTCATTTGCATAAAGACCCCTTCTGTGCAGTGTCATTCTCATCACCTCGGACCCTTTGCGAGGAAGAGGGGGTGAGAGTGAGAGAGGGGATGGAGGAGGGAGGGGAGGGAGTGCATGAGGAATGGAGGGATGGAAAGAAGAAAGAGAGGAATCCATCAGTCGTTCTGTGAGGCATGGGAGTGGGAAAGCATGTCCTGTTATGAATCACCTCACGTTATGCATCACAATGGAGTGATAGGTCCAAAACAGCTGGCCCTATGATCAGTATTGATTTTTCTGTCCTCCTCACAGTGTGTGTGTGTGTGTGTTTGTGTGTGTGTGTGTGTGTGTGTCAAGGTTTGTGCAAGATGAAATTTCTGATGTGTGTGTGTGTGTGTGTGTGTGTGTGTGTGTGTGTGTGTGTGTGTGAGACAGAGAGTTAAGTGAGAGAGTAGGCGGGGAGGAGCAAGTGTGAATGATTTTCTTCCCTCTCACGTCTAGAGCTGTGTGATTGTGTAATTCACTAGTATTACTCCACCTCCGTGTATGAGCGCACTGTACGTATGTGTGTTCATCACTCCACTATAATGTTTGCATAAGCCCAGGACTAGTGACGTCTGTGGGAGGTTAGTTCTCAGAGCCAAACAGCCTGTAAGCCAATAATTCAAACGGACTAAGGCCACTGTGGACTTTTGCCACTGTGGACTTTTACCACTGGGACGCTCAACCCCTGACCGCCCATGAGCTCACACACATGACTATGCATAAATGAGGGTAACAACTCCCAAATCTCTACTGCATGTTCTACTTAGAGCTTTTTCCCCCTCCATTTGTCGGGTTTTTTTTGGATTTGATTGGACTTTGGAGAAATGTCTTGGGATTATTAAAAATAAATTGTAACACCTATTCTGGGTTTCTGAATATTTAAGCTCTTTTATGTCCTGCTGTGCCCCAAACTGCTACAAACTCCAAAAAAGCTTCACTTATATGTCTTTTATTTTTTTTAAATCTTTCATTAGCTGAAGCTAATCTAATTTTAACATTACATGGTTGCACACTATGGGTAAATGCACTGTAAATGACTAATTGCTAATTCCCTTCTCAGTCCACTCAATGGCTTTCTTCTGACTCGACTAGTCTCAGTCTGCTGGCTGGTAGACAATCCCTTCCTGACAGACACACATGTGTGGTAATGAGTAACCTCTGGTAGTCAAGGGGTCAAGAACCTTGTGTGTGTGGAAGATAAACTCAACATGAGGGTTAATGACTGTTAGAAAGACAGGAGAGGAAAGGGCAAGAGAGAAGTACATATGCCACTGTCTGACCAAAAACAAAACTTCGTTATGCCCTGTAGGAGAGTGTGTGTGTGTGTGTGTGTGTGTGTGTGTGTGTTTGAGGTGTCAAAATTGTTGCCTTCACAGCCGGTTAAGAAAACAGCTTTGCTCTGCTTGTCTTTCTGCTCATGATAAATGAATAAAACAAACAAATTTATCATGATCTTCTGCAAGTGAGACTAGCACAAATAGTTTAGTCTATTTCTTTGTGAGACACACACTTACACACATCAACAAACCTTTTGTCAGGTCCCTGGAATACAGCTGCACTGGTGTAAAGAAAAGCTGTCTTAATTATGGCTGAGGTGGGATGTTAAGCGTGTGTTTTGGCCAGAACCGATCGGAGCTCCGTTGTTTTTTTTTTCAGGAAGCAGAGAGGAGAGGGTGGGGGGCAGGTGAAGTGAACATCAACACAGAGCCCAGAAATAAGGCTGAGACCACCTGCCCTCCCTCAGGCGACAGATGAACCAACATTGCAAGGAAATGTCTCTCCTCTGCACAGAAAACAGTCCCAGATTCTGGCGGCAGCTTCTTGCTTGCTTCTTCTTGGCGTTGCAGAATTATCAGTGTGATGTTGATGTGAAATTCTGCCCTTAAAAGTTCAAGCATATAAACCATATATAATAGGATTACACTGTGTAGGTTCTTAAATCATTCTCCATGCCCAGGCAGGAGGCTATAGTGTACATTCCCTTAATACATCAAACAGAGGAATATGTATTCTTTGGGACCACAAAGAGAACAACGCTATCCCTGCCACATCTAATAATAGCTCAATTACCATATCCTTCAGGGCTGTATCTATGGGGAGATGTGTGCTGGCGTGTGCAGTGAGATATAGCATCAAGCATTGCTTAGCGTCATTTGAAAAGCAGTCATCTACATAACAGCAGTACAAACAGACGTATGATACTTACGCAGTCCCAGCACACACACCAGTAGCACGTTCCCTTCCCAGCCTCCTCACAGGGTTTGCGTGTAGTTTTTGTGACAATGCATGCGCTGTTAACCAGAGCGCCTGACTAAAGGCTGAAGCCAACGCAGTCGAGGCAAAAAAAACACTGATGTGACCGCCACAATGTTAGAGTGCAGACCGGGTTGAGACAGAAAGAGCACCTCTGTTTGTGAGTCTTGTCAACTTCGATTTGATGAGTTTGTCTTTGTTTTGCTCTCTCAGAGCAAACTGTGCAGCATTTATCGGATGAAATTGGCTCAACCTGAGCTTATCTCTGCGGCCGCTGAACAGCTTTGTCACATTTCAAGATGCCCCGTCCTGATGGAGTACTTTTCTCACCCGCTCCTCCATTTTTTTCCTCCTTCTTCAAACAAATCAATACCCCCATAGTTTAGCCTTTCATAGGAAAGATTACAGAGAAATAGCTATTAAGGGCTTAGTCTCTATCACTTCTCCCATCTCAAAGCCACTTAAAGACTCTGGCAGTCTTGGGTTGGGATCCGGAACCCGGTGCCCCATAACACTGCAGGGGTAGTGAGAGAACCTGAGGATCACACTGACTTTAGAGATGCGCTTCGTACTGTGTGTGCACGACCAACTTCATCTCAGGCATAGAACTTTGATGAGACATATTCTTAAACACCAACAAGGACGGACAAAAACAGACAAGGGCAAGAAAAGAAAAGAAATATTACAGAAATTGGCTTTTTACTGTTATTGAAGTTTTTTACCAGTCACCAGACACTTTTTATTGCACTGAGATTGACCATCAAAATGGCTTCCTCCTCTATCAGGCTCTGGGTGAGTGTGTGACTGCAATAAGCAGTAGGTTGTCTGGCCTAGGCAACCAGGGAATCAAAATAGCCACCACAATCAGTGCAAATATGAAAGGCAGGCCACTGCGACTGCTGGCCTTTTAAAGGAAGCACCCCAGGTGATTGAAACAAACAGGCACCCTATGCATATAGCTACTGAAGTTCTACAAAGCAACTGCTAAATAGCTACAGTAGCACTAATGCTAAATGTTGCCCAGGCCTCTCAGTCCTTGTGCTGACTTTTATTTTATTTTTCAACACACAGCAATAGTCTCTGAGAGTTAGCCATGCATTGGCAGCGCACGCTGTTGCTCACACAATTAGCTGTCTGCAAAACGGCTACATCAGCTCTCATTTTCTTGCAAAGTGATGAGAGAGAACATGAATAGCATATAATTAGGGATGTTGGCATTGCTTCCTTGTCTTCTGACTGTTTGTTCTATAGTCTTCTTTTTCACAAGCCTGAAAACCACAACGTTCATTTGAACAAAAAGAACAAGATTTGTGTTGTTTTGGAATAAATGGCTGTGGCTTATTTGCTCAGTATTTCTGGCACTTGTGATTGGAATAGTATTGTGCTCTCTCTCTCTCTTTCTCTCTCACTCTCTCTCTTACTCTCTCACTCACTTACACACTTAATCCTCATGATTTAAAGTGCAGCAAATAGGTTTTTCTCCCTATTTTTCTCATTTTCTCACATAGAAAATGTGTTGTCAGAAATGAAGCATAAATGATCACCACCAGAAAGCAGTGAGGGGTAAAATGAAGCTACTGAACCACACTCATGGGCGGGATTAGCATGCAGTCAATCATTCACTGATATAGTCCAATGAACACTCCTCAATCAATAAATGGCCCTGCTCCCTCCAGGGGAAAACTTTTAGGGCTACTACCTAAAGTGACCTCAGCACCCATTTAAACGACTAACCTGAAACCAGCACCCTATGCATACCTGAAACCTGAAAAATAATGTGGGATTATTTATGCTCAAAAGAAGGTTTGGGTGTTTAGCGCAGGCATCACAGAAATACCTGCCACCAAGACTTTATTTTGAAATCATGAGAAAAAAACACAAATATTTCAGTGACCCTTGACACGTGCTGTTTATTCTGTCTGTGAATGTATAACAGTATGTTATGAGGCTATGACTCTATATACTATTTGCAAATATGTGTACATACTGTGTTTTACGGCAGCCTAGGGTGACCAAAATAGCTTTAATATCAATAAAAGATGTGAGTATTCTGGGTTGGCTTGATGGACCACCATTGATTTGTGTATCACCTTTAAGTGACACAAGGGTGAGATGTACTTGTTATGCATTTGATTGAGGAATAGTTTAACATTTTGGGAAATACACTTATTTGCTTATTTACTTAGAGTTAGATGAGAAGAATTATACCACCCATGTCTGTACGTTAAATATGTACAGCCCGCAGCCGGTTGGCTTAGCTTAGCACAAAGACTGGAAACAGGGGGAAACAGTTAGCCTGGCTCTGTCCAAAGATAACCAAATCTGCTTACCAGCACCTCTAAAGCTCACAAATTAACATGTTATATGCTAAGTAGTAACACGTTATATGGTAATTAGTAGAGACTTTTCGTCACCATGAGGTTGCCAAGCAATCGGTGGAGACTCACAGAAGTTACTACACCTGACCGCAATGTGTTGTTCTTACACTTCGGGTTTTGTACGGATTAAACAACAAGATATAATGAGTTATTTTGTGAGCTTTAGAGGTGCTGATAGGCATTGGCGGTAAACCGCCAAACCGCGGGGATACATTGCTTTTTCACCGCGGTAAGAACTCCATACCGTCACAGCCCTACATGCATGCAGCACTGTATCTCAATTGAAATGACACTTTGGTTAGCTACCGTTTTGGTAATCACATGCTAATCAGCTAATTTTATTTCCTATTGTGTCATCGGCATTTTTTGAAATAGGAAAGTATACACATGGAAGGTTTCTGCAGATGTGTGAGATTTAAAGCCATAAATGCACAGACACTGTGACATGAATACAATAGCTGGCTGAAACTAAAGCCCCACTATGATTATTTCTACAATAATATTCCGACTTCCCAGCTGAAACCATACCATTTTGATCCAGCTCTCTCAAGCAATATAGAGCAAGTCTATGGAAAATTGCGCCCTAGAGCAGTACACCATACTAGTGTTATGGCACCCGCATTTAAGATTGGTGTTTGGGTGTGGGTGGGGGAGAGCTTAATGGGCAGTTTCACAGAGAAAGTGAAAGGATATCTTACTTTGGACAGTTTTTTGAGTGAGGGCAGTGTCACAGAGTGGTTGCAAGCTGGGCCTCAGTTGTTGTGATCCATGATATTGCCAGATTTAACGCTATTTCCAGGATGCTTAGGTCACTGTTTTTCTGGCATTTTGCAATCCTGGCTCATCTCGACCTCTCAAGTGTGTGAGTGTGTGTATGTGATTGAGAGAACAAGCAAGAGAGTCTGACTTATCATGACTCAATGAGGTGACTCGGCTATAAATCTCCACACACATGCACGCACATATATGTAAACGCTACAAATATCCACATACTTTGAAAGAGGTTTTTGTTCTACCAGGCAAAATCCAGTTGGTTAACTCTTTTCATTATTTCCTTCTTGGCTCTCTCCCCCTCTACCTGTCCCTCTTTCGCTCTCTCTCTCATTCCATATCCCCCTCTCTGGCTGCCTGTGGCTCTCTCTGGCTGGGGGTAGCCAGGAACACGGGTGCTGTGATATGGACAGCTGGTCTCAGGGCCCCAGAAGGTGTGAAATCTGGGATACCTTTCATAGCACATTACCCTCATTTTGGCAAAAAGAGAGAGACAGCACAAAGCCAGGAGAGCAAAACAGAAGGGAGGCAGTTATTTATACTGGGGTGAAATCTCTTACTTCTTTAAAGGACATCATCATGGATCCAGGGCCCTTCAGCCATCAATAATCCATCATTGATTAGTTTTCTTAATTGATTGAGGGAAAGAAGAGTTAATATTTCTCATTTTGACACGTCCATTATGACAGTGGAGCCTTGTCCACTGGAGCTTCCGATGTGTCAGTAGACGAGAATGAATTGCAAGTGATAGTGAGCTTTCGGGCTGACAAGCATCTGACGACCCAATGTCGGGTAATAGGGACATTTTGAAATTGCTGTTGAAGTTATGCGTATGATTTGCAAATCAACAGCTTTAAAATGACCCTCTGGAATTTAAAGTAAAAAAAAATCCTCATGTCAAAGTTGATAGAAGGGTGAAGTTATTTACTGGTCCTTTGACAGCTGGTTGAGAATGGCATTTGTGAGTTCAACAAGTGCCCAGGTCATGTTCTGTTTCAAATGCACTTAAGACTGTGTGCTAAATAACAAGTTCATTGGCTGTCATACTTTTCATACATTGACAAATCTGGACACTGTAAGATGCAATAGCTGGTACTGTTTTAGAAAACATGATAACATGATGATATCTCTTTTGTATGTGCTCACACTTCACTTTTCATAATTAAGGAATTGGCTTCTTGTGTTTTGCAAACCCAGATCAAATCCTTATTTCAACACATTTGCCATTGCAAGTGTCAACTTCCCTGCTGAGAAGGAGAAATATATGGTTTCATACACCAGAGCCAGTGGAGAGGGAAAATGCAATTCCATCGTGAGCAAATAGATGAAGATGACTTATTTCCCACCCCCTAGTCCTCAGAGCTTGCTCATTACCAAAAAGATATCAGAGACAACATTGGTGGCAGAGAATGCCAAAAGGGGAAATAAAAAAGGACCAAAGTTTGCTGATGTGTGAAAGCAGATAAAGTCAGGAGTAGCGTTGCAACTTTATCTTATCTGATGGCGGACGTTTCTAAATGTATCGGGAGCCTGCTCGGCTCAGTGGCCGTCCGGCTCGAGAGAAACTGCACAAAGATTTTCTCGTCGATACGGTCAGTCCTCATTCGATTAGCGCACCCCTCATCCTCCTCTTGTATTTGGATTAGTGGCCGGACTGGAGCGGGTGTTGCACATGTACCAGGGCTTCTGCGTGTTCCATCCGCAGCTTGTCAGTATGCGCGGGACACCATGGATCAGTGTTTATTGAATCATTTTCCAAATAGGGGAAACGATAATTACAAGAAGTGGCGGCTCTGCACATTATGCAAGTGCTGTGCCATGACTTTGGAGCCAAACGGGCCTTCTTATTAAAGGCGGCTGGGCCAGCGAAGCTCCTAATCTATTTCCAGGATTTCCGAAGCTTCAGCAATCCAGGGATTAGACATTTTCTCACAGATTTCCTCCTCCCCACCTCTTCCTCTCCTCCAACCTTTCTGCTCAGGGCCCCCCTCTCTCTTGCTCTCTCACTCTTGTAGTGTTGGCGTCTGCAGTTTGTCAACTTGAACCCTTTCTATTCTAACACATTCACACACACTCACAAACTCAGACATATCCTTTAAATATGGAACACACAAACTCTAACATGCCTGCCTCGGTTTGTGTGTGGAGTCATGTGGGCAAACAAATATGGACTTTGCGATAGCAGTATCAAAGTCACAGAATGCTAACCTGCCTCCTGACACTGGCGCATGTTGTTAAACCATGAACACATATAGTCAAACACTATGTGTGCTCTCTGGGAGACACGCTTCTGTGGCCAATTTGCAGTGTTGAACTGCCACAAAGACAACCACCACTATTTTCATTACATCCCACTGTGTTTTGTAGATCAGCGGACCAGCCAAGACCCCAGGAAGTCACTGCACCCAACCAAGAAATAGTCCCGCACATTTCCTCTCATAAAACCACAAATTGTTTTTTTTTTATACTTTGGTTAATTAGTGAGTGGCTGCTGGCTGTAGTTTCATGTTTACTGTACAAACATGAGAGTGGTATTGATTCTCTCATCTAACTCTCAGCAAGACAGCGAATAAGTGACATTTTTCTCAAAATGTCAAACTATTCTTTTAATACAGTAAAACTCACAGTTTAGCTGTTCCCATTTACATTAAGTTTGGTTCTGCTGTCAGACAACTGAACAAGCATAAAACAGTAAGTTTTTTATCAAATCAATCTTTTAGGAATTCAAAGTCATCTGACAAAATAGTCATTATTACAGCTTAAACATTTTTTTGTGTATTGGCACCTAAAATCACCAGAGAGGATTAGAGGCAAGAGGAACTTGTCTTCTTAACAAGAGCCAAAATGGAGAGAAAAGGGTTTTAAGATTTAACCGACTTATTGTGGATGTAGTCTTAAGTGTCATGTGAGGACTGTTGTTTTAAAAAAAAATAAAAATTTTATTTGAGCAGTCTTGTGGGGAAATGATTCTCTGGGACGTTTGTCTACATCTAAAGCTATCACATCCCTGTTTTAAAATCAAACACTAAAAATATAAACAAACAATTTGAAAAAAGAGACTCAAATACATCTGAAAAACAATTCTGCACTGTAAAGGTTAGAAAACAAATGATTCAAAAGCCTTGTGCTGTTATTTAGAAATTGTGAATACATTTGATTATTATGTTCTCACACTGGCCTTTATCTTCCTTTTTATGGTGATATTTTATTGGTGACTGTAGGCATTATTTTGCTGACTAATCATTGGTGTTAAATGCACACAATGCATTTAGAAGTAAACCAAAAAAACAGGTTCCCAAAAGCTGAAAGAAAGAACATTCCACAACAACAACATTGCTGTGGGATGTAGTTTATGAGGCAGACAGCTGTACTCAGAGCAGAGAGGTCAAACTACAGGGGTCAGAGAATGTGAAACATGGGGGACAACTGACCTTGTGTTGGTTGCTAAGGTGGGATAGAGGTTTATCACCACTTGTAATCAGATGCACTCAAGCTGTTGTCCGGATGTCACAGTGAGACAAGTGAATATAAATACAAACAAAGACGTAAATAATGAGCACATGTGTTAACACACATGCACGCAAATGTCTGACAAAGATAGATACATGTACACTGTCAGGCATGCCTGCTGCTACATGTTTGTCAGAGTTGATGTAAAATAATGCAAATCAGCGTTATTGCTGTCACACTCACATGCATGAATTGTCACACCATAGACTTATCTTTTCTCTCTTTCTCTTTAATGCTTCACCCACTCCTTTTGTCTTTTTCGTTCGTCATGTTCCATACTTCCTCTCCTGGTGACTATCTTACATACACACAAACAAAACTCATCAACTGGCACTCAGCAAATCGAGATGACGAGCAGATGAGCTCTTCGGTGCAGCAGATTCCTTTTTCACTCTGCGGTCTTGAATCATCACTGTCAGCAGGGTTCAAAGCGGTCTTACGCCTCACAGGCTGGGGGAGGTGGGGTGGCAGGGATGGACATTTCCACCACCTACTGCTCTCCAAGCTAATCATGGAACCGCTAAACCCATGCGGCTTCCCCGCTTGAATCACAGACACAGCTTCGGTGGAGCTTGGAAGACTCCCAGAAATGGTCCAAATGAGAGATTGGCTGCCGTAAAGGTTCTGCTTAAGTTGACATATTCATATTCTAGGCTATAAAGAGGTTGAATGGCTCTAAATGGAGAGGGTACACAGTTTATTAAATGGAGAGTCGAGAACAAAAAGAAAATGTTGAATGATGATGAGAAAAATGGAAATAGGAGCATCTACGGGAAATTGAGCTGCAGCTGTAAGCCTTTGGGGTGATAAGCTTATCTTGGATTGAACCATTTTAATTTAACAGTTGAAGCAAACAAAAGAATATTTTATAAAATATTGCAGAGGTAGACTGACCACTTTAAAAAGGAAGGCTTGGCACAGTCAGACTTCATATAACAACCTATTCCAGGGATGCTGAATGTGACCAGATGAGACAGATATACACACTCTTCCCCTTCCCAAAGTCCAACCCCCTGCACGGCGCTCAGGTGGGACGGGACCTCAGACGAGACATGTCACGACTCGCCTGATGGGATCCACAGAGCGGAATAACCAGGTCCGACAAAGAGTCCCCCACCTCCGCCTGCCAGTTTTCCTGTTCCCCCCCTGTTCTCCCCGAGCAGCCCAGACCTGACCAGCCATGGGACGTTGGGGAGGGGGAAGTTTGGATTAGACCTGATCCCTTCAGCTTTCAGCACGAGCTGGAGGAAGGCTGGAAAAAGAGGCATTCTATCAGCAAATTAAACTAAGATTCATCAAGGGCTTATGTGATTAAAAGGGGAAGAGGACAGCATCAATTAACAAAATCCCTCCCCAACATTTTCGCCAATATTTGTTTGAGGACGTGCTGTCTGCGAAGTAAGCCCCTTTTGATGCCATGCACAAATATTTGGAGTTTATTTCACTGGGGCTTCTCACAGAAAATCTGCCTGTGGCTTTTAATGGGAATCTAAAAGAACACATTACTTGTGCATGTTGAGAAACTGACATGTTTACGCCTAGATAATACTGACTAGAAATAGCAACAAAACAGACATATTGTGTCACTAAACTTGACAATACTATTTTCCTATCTGAGTAACATTCAAAAATCCGTCTGTAGCATTTACTTCAAAAGAGCATCCTGGCTTATACTCTTTAGGAGGCAGGTTAACCCAGAAGACCTTGTCTTTGTGTGTCACCTCAATATGACCCCTGCTGAAATGTCATAGCGAGCGGGCTGAGCCATCACAGAGAGAGGATTTTACAACACCTTTGTGTACAGCGTGTCGCCATCTCATTAGCCCTACAGTATGGTGATCTGACATCCCAGAGGGCTCTCGCCGCTCCCTGAGACATTTGTAATCTGGGTTGACACTGCTCCCACATTCATTGTTTCTGGCACCATTGTGCACCCGCCACATCATCGACTAGATAAACCACGGACATGTCGGTTACAATTGTCTCCCCCTGATTAGCTGAGCCGACAAACACAAATAATAACCGAGTGTGCACACAAGCATTAATAAAAACACACTCAGCAGTCATATGCAAACAAGTGGCAGCTCATAACAGTGGCCTTATTGCTGTACAAGTGCATCCTTAAAAGTTGCTTCTTCGACTATTAAGCCTAATTAATGGGCCTGGTGTGGAGGGGCGATAACCGCTAAACAGCGATTATCGGCCAGCGTGACACTCAATAAAGAGCCACTCTGCACACAAAAGCCTTGGCTGCACTCAATGGCTAGTGGCAGAGAGGGAAAGAGGAAGAAGAGAGGAAAGGGGGAGGAAGTGCGAGAGGAGGAGCAGTAAAGGAAGGAGTTAAAAATGAGTGAGTGACGGAGGCAGGCAGTTGTTAAAACAGACATGGTTAAAGTGATGCTGGGAAGGAAAGAGAGGAGGGGGAAAATCAGGGTTGAGAAGAGAAAAGGGGCCTTTATCCCTGATCCCCAGAGTGTGGACTAGAGTGTGAGCAGCCAGATCAGAGGGCTCTGCCAGCCATCAGGGGGTTCACGCTAGTGTGGCTGCAAAGCACAGCCTTCTAAGACACATGGAAGTGGCCCCTGGGTACGTGCTGGAAAAAAGATGTTACAAACAGGTTTTGGGTATGGCTATGAAAGCCCTGCGGTTCAACCAGTGACGACTTTGTCAATCAATCTTGCTTGCTGACACAGCCCAGCTTCTGTTTCTTCCACTGTGTATTAAAGTACAGACAGTTTCTATTTAATGGTTCTGTTTTTATCTTTTTTTGTCTCCGGTACACCCTTGTAACTGGGCTACATTTTCAGAGACAAATCCCAACGAGACTGCAGCAATTCCAAATTCATTTGGGTTCGATCAGTCTTGTACATTTGTTTCAGTAGAGGAGGTGTCAATATTGTCTGTTTTTAGTAGCACCTGTGTGAAGGCGTTTGCCATGATAGAGGTGGATAGACACAGCAACAAGAAATAAAACTATCACTGTAAGAATTTCATTTTCACTCACAGGTCACTGTTACTAAATTTGATATTTCTCTGCTGACTTTAAGCACCATCTGATTCACTCTGTTAATTTAAATAATAATACACAAGCTTTGTTAATGTAAATAATTAATATTTCTTGGTATGCTACATTATATCACTGATTGAGACCTCACAACAATAACTCAATTTAACAGTTTACAAATGTATGAATATTCCTCCACTGCTCAGAATGCAAGGAGTTAACCATTTATGACAGCATGGATTAGCATGGATTATTCATAGACCAAAAATGGTGTAAAAAAAAATAAATGTAAGGGGTTGTGTTGGTGGGAGGTGTGTTTCTATAGGTACTGGTGAGAAGATGAAATACGATCTGTTTGAGTCCAGTTTGAGTAACACATCCATGAGGCGTATCAGACGCCAAAACGCAGCACAGCACTTTATGAGACTAAGGCAGCGTTTTTGTCGTGCAGTGCAAATGTCAATCTGAACACAGCCTTACACAGGAAATTAACAATGCAGACATGGCTCTGCATTTTGAGGCCACTGGTCTGATTATTATAGTCTACGTCCATTACCTCACTAAGTTTGAAGTTAGCAAACATTACGAAAACTAATTTGCATGTGCCACAGATAATTAAAATAATAGCAAACCTATTTATCTTTGTTTAATGATAACTTAGTTAGCATTATATGTACTAACATAGGTCCATTTCTACCTTTTGTTACTGGAAGCAGTCTTACATTGCTGCTGTTATCAGCTGAGGATTTGCTGCAGTTGCATTGGATTTGCAGAAAGAACAGAACTGCACAGTTATAACATAATTAAAGAAAAACCATGTCTTATCTATTTATGTAGTGTATAGGTATACACTGTTCCTGTCGACATGGTCACTCATATGCACCAAATGAAAGTCTGTTGTTCTGTCATTTGTAGTCAATTTACAAGTCTCAGCAGATCATTTCCTGCTTGTTTGTTGGGGATGTGGGAGTTGCTATCAGTTCACTGATGTCAAAGAACTGGCAACGCTGTCATAAAGTAATCACTGGCAGATGCCGTGCTTAACACAACAGTGGCAATGGCTGCTCATTACTAAGGGTTCTTACTGAAAGCATAAAAACCAAGAGTCTCATGGATTATGGATAACTGCAACAACATACTGTATACACGTAATGCATCATTCTCTCTGAATATCACTGTATATACACAGTAGATCTCAACATACTGTATGTGTTACCTAATGTTTACAGTGAAATTTGTTTCAGTTTGAGTGACAAATACAAGTCTGCTTATATTATTTCTGAAACGCTGTTGTTCCTCTACTCAACCTGTCCATGAGTACATAGCTGAATGTGAACCACCAAAAAGAAATTATTTTAAAAGTGGTAGTGTGGATGGGGAAAACTGAGCTTTTCCAGAATGCTACTGTGCAATTGTCATGTGATCTAGCGTGAAGCTGCTAGCTCACCTGATATCAACACCTTTCTCTTTTTCTGGCATCCCAGGACAGCAAACTTTTGGGAAACAAGAAGTAGATGCCAGCATGGACAAAAACTTTTTAAAATGTATCCACATTGCTGTGGACATTAAAGTACCTAATGTGTGAAAACTGTGGGCAGGGGGGTGACACTACTGAGGGCAGAAGGTGTCACTACAAATGAGCTTGATGATAGAGACGAGTTTGCATATGAGAAGGTCATTAGGAAGAAAGGACTTCCTTTGTATAATGTCCCACTCCATCAACCAGCTGAGGTGTTGCCTGGCCCAGGCATTTATTTTTCACAGGAGCTTCTCAAACCACATTCATCCTGTGAAGGTGTTTGCCTGGGACATATGGACCTTTCATCACCCTCATTCCCTCTGTTTTAGAGGGTTTTCCACAGCTCAGTGTGAGACCACCTTGAGATCTGATTCAGGAAGGAGGACGCTGCTGTTTCGAGGTACACTGTTCCTTCCTATGTTGCTTTAATTTAATGAACTGAGCTTAGACATACAGGAGTGGCTGGCTGCATGTTTGTGTGTGTGGGTTCAACCATATTTTCAATGGTTGAACCCACACACACACACACACATTCAGCCATGTTTGATCAGTGAACTGAGAGGAGTGAGATGGATTATTATGAATGAAAGAAAATATGTTCTTTCAAATCAAGAAAAGCTAGCCTATAATGCTAACCAAATAGAGCCATAACAAAAAGACGTACTCATCTATTATTTATAAAGAACATCTAGATGACATTTTCTGGTTATGGGTCTGTGCACTTATGTGTATGTGTATTTGCTGGTAGGATGTGTGGGGTTGTTGGGGGGTTGTTGAACAAGCCCAGTGCCTCATAGCCCCTGGAATTGTGTCCCTGTTTGCGATTACATGCTCATCACAGTCCAAAGCAGCGCTAACTTGCACGTGATGTGCTCTTTGACTCCGGATGGCCAGTTCGGCAGATACCTCCAGCCTTGCCACGCCAGGCGAAGCCAGTTTCCCCAGGCTTCATATTTATTAGCCCTGATGTGTGTGAGCTGCCGTGCAGCCGAGCAAGAGCGCAGAGGACGCAAACCATGCTTGACGTGGCCATCTCATGTGGAAGGCTAGAGTAAATAAAATTCCAGCAGGATGGAAAATGCACAATCATTGCCTGGGAACTGGAGCCTCTCATCATAAGATTCATGCAAACCTAAGCAGGCTCCTGTGTAGACTCTTCATTGAGGTTGAGTTAAAGTCCTCACCCAGTTAACCATTCTTTAGTGGTTAAGAATTGACTTGAGGAATGTGCCTAGCTTAGGCTAGACCTATGCACGTTAGCTTACACCACCGCAGGTTGTGCTTGAGAAATCCACCACTTTCCTCCCCCTCCATTTCTAAATGTCAATCTCCACAATATCCTCCGTGTACAGAAATGCTGCCTTTAAGCATGACTGACTTCTCTCAGGGAGGTATGTGAAAAGACACAAGGAAATTCACTGCTATCAATAGAAAAGTGTCCTGTGTTATTACAACAGTGTGCACTCAAGTACAGGCTATAACTTAATCTTCGTGAGGAAATGGTGTTTGGGGCCTGGGAAAGAAAGGTAATTTACAAGTCAGAATCGTCACCTTAATAGAGGACTTGAAACAAGGTTACTTGATATCGAACAAGTCTAAAAATCTGGTTTCCTAGCTATCTTGTATGAAGACCACGCATTACTTAAAATAGCCAGCAGAAGGGCCAATCATAATACTTTATTTTGAGAATGTAATTTTCTCATGCCTTGCCAGTAATTAACCTCCACACAATAAGGTATTGGAAGCACCACAGACACAATTCCAGCCCCACAGTTTGTTTAAAAGACTAGGCTATATGATAGGCTGTGTGTGACAGGGGAATGGAGGAAGAAGGAAAAAAGGAGCCAAGATTCGACTTTATCTTCTGCAGGGAGCCTTTTCTTTTGCATTGCCTGGTTTTATTCAAAACTGCTGTTTCTTCACTTCTGCTGAATTGGGTTTTGTTCCTGGCTAATTCCAGCCCATCTCAGTCCAGGGCTCGTGGGAACCGCCGCGATCGCTTACAATCACTTCAGTCAAACACCTGGGAGATAATTGACTGGGCTTCGGTCAAACTTGTTTTTTTTTCTTCCCCTCTCTCTCTCTCTCTCTCTCCCTGAGTCTTCACAATGGAGACAAAGAGCAAAGGCACAAAAAAAGATCAGAATCACTAAATCCATTCCCAGACAAGGCACTGTATAGATGGTCCGAGAGCCAAATTGCCTTGCCCCAGTCTGGGCCAACTGAATGTGAAAATGGTTGAGGAACAGTTGTGGTTTGAGCTTGGCATTCCCCAAGGAGATGTAGCGTTTGAGAATATGACAGTGAAAAACACAGACAAATGTATTATCTTTTTCATACCTCAACAAATGCATCCAGACATCAATTCCCAATTCAATTGAGAATACATCAGGGGCTGTATGAACATCAACAGTATCTTCTAGAATCTCTATACCATTGGTGCTAGTTGGCCACTTCAATTATCATGATAGTAATGTGGCTATCATGCTCACTGCCCCCAGATTTGATGTCACACATTTCTATTGGAGAAAGAAAGGGAACTAACTCATCATTTTTGAATTAGTGCATGGCAGCAGAAGAAGCATCCATTAAAACCACACTGCTATTAGTCATTATACAGTATTTAGACTTTACAGTTTAACTATTAAACATAATCATGTCCTAGTTTCATTATCCATGGGAAGTATTTATTATGAAACAAATCTGCAGTGTGTTCTTATCAGTGAATGCAACTTAGTGAATTCATGTTATAGACTCACTAATCTTATTCAAGGTCATGATCCACTATAAATAAAATCCATAAAAAGGAACCTTGTAAACAACAGTGAACTGAGTTGCCTTCTTATCTTACACTTGGCAGCACAGTAGTTCGCATACATATAGAAAATGATTTATCTTCCATACCATGTGTCCACCCCCTGATGAAAAATCAAATTTTTGCATGGAGGTAGTTATATCCTTGGCCTGTTTACTCCAGCTGCCTGTGGGGCAGAGGGTAAATTGAGGGTAATTATTATTAGGGTATGGAAATGTTGACAGCTTTACATAGCCGGTCCGTCCTTACTCGCAAAATGACTCACAAGAACACACAGTGACACAGTAACTCACACCTGTTTATATGGGGGGGGGGCACTCAAGAATGGACTGATCATGACATGTCATATATGTGCGTCTTGTTGAGGGGTTTTGCAGACAATGGCACAAATCCAGGAGCGTTTATATGTCTGTGCCAGTTTAAGGCCTGAAAAGGAAAAAAAAGTTGTTGCTATGGGATGGGACGATGCAAGCTATTCTGCCCATCCCTTTGAGCAATCACCAAAGCCTTAAAGAGTCTGATCTCTCCACGTTGTAACCTACTCAAATTACAGTTGAAAGCATGCGTTAATGGCTTGCATCTTAGCACTTCTCCTTGAACCCCCTGCTATAAGAAGTTCATACAGCAGTCATAATGATGTCATGACGGATGCCATTATCGAATGTCCTCTGCCTTGCACTGCACCAACAAGAATGTTACCTACATAATACAACACAAATAACCTAAATAAGCAACACTTTTATGTTGTTACTTATACATTTTTATTATCACAGTGGCATTTGCCCCCACATATTATGTTAAGTTAAAGATATGTTTCTACTGTTTCTTTATATCTCATTTTATAGTCTATATTAGGATGACTGATGTCTTGAAATAAGAAATGATACCTCAGAGATGATTATCTGCAACACTGTAGATAGAACATTAACAGATTTCCTTTCCATTATCAGGCAGGAGCAAGATTAAATCATGCCATCTTCCAGTTCCATATCTATCTTAGTGCTATGGACTACATCCTGGCTGATCTCATATATGGCTTTGGCTGCTGGAATTTTTCACATTTCTGGCCCATTACCCTCGGCTGGGCCTTGATGAAGCCAAAAGTACCTGCTTTAATTGCTGTGTTTTATAGACTGTACACAAGGCTACCCTCGCTAAATACAGCATGCTTAGATTAATGGGAGCGTTCAGCGTTAGTGCATTTTTAATGAGGACTGGAGGCTGCCAGACTACTTTTCTATATGATGAGGCACACTTTCCCCTTCGTTTGTGACACTGGCAGGATACGTTGTGGCGCCCCAGTGCCCGCCAGCTGGTATCCACTGTGAAGCCAGGAGAAAGCTGGTGTGCCTTGTAAAGTACATCCCACCCAGCAATGACAAGCAAACAAACAAGGCTCTCTGTTTGGTGCATTTTTAGGCATGCAGTGCAGTTTGAAATGCACTGTCTGAGATGTAAATACCCACATTCACCGGCACACCCACCCACACAAATATACACACAGACAGAAAGAACACTGTGCACATGGACGGTTTGGTGTTTTTCCATGTTCACACACAAGAGTGCACCTGTTGTCGGCGCAAACACACACGCACGCATGCGCTCACACACACATATACAGAGCTTATCAAAGAAAAACAAGAGTTTACAGCCTGATATGTTACAGGATACAGGGTGTGACCCTGATTTACATTTGCATGTGGAGTGCAATAGAGTACAGAGAGTAGAAACGGCAGTCAGCAGAGAAGATAACCCCAAACATTCACTCTAAATTTATGCCCGGATCCTATTCCCTATCACTGAATTAATGCTTTAATCTCTCCCTCTTTGTTGCATGTGTATTTGGGCTCAGGTTGTGTGTGTGTGTGTCTGTGTGTGTCTGTGTGTGTTGGGAGGTTGGGGATGGGGGATTATATTTCTCAGCAGCCACTGTTTTAGTAGTTCTTTTTGGAATGAAAGAATTTACTACCGAAGTCCGGATCCTGAGAAATTGCACCTTTTGCCATTTCAGTTTTTCCTCTATTCAAAGTCACACCAATAGTTCCCATAAGTTCTGCTGTCTTTGCATTTCTCCTCCACAAAGAAATAGCTAGTATTCTTTAATGGAAGATTACCTTCAAATGCAAAGCTTAAAAGATTATGCGCTTTCATATATGTCTTTGAGGTCCATTATTCGATGTCATTACTTGAACATTCAGTCCTTTCCCTCACTTTCCCATCTCTCCTCCTCTTTTGATTGTTCTCTCATTTATCTATCTTTAATTCACCACTTTATCTATTCAGATAATACTCACCTGCTCATATTGTGCACGGAAACTTTCTCTTTTTTTGGCAGACACCTATGTCAAATCTGTGACATAACGTACTACATCTTTGATACTGCGGCTCACTCTGCATGCAGTACCACCAACACGTCTGCTGACAGACTGTATTCATAATTTATTCCATTCTAAAATGAAAAATCAAATGTATGCTGGGGAATATTCATTTTTCCCACCGCCATCCTGCCATCTGACTCCTTGCTTTATGAATTATTTTGACTATTGGTAATGATGGTCCTGTGTTGGTAGGCCATTACAGGAGAGGAACTTAATTCGCCCATTGTTAATTAATGGCTTCATTCTTAGCGGGAGTAATAAAAATGCTATTAAGTAAAATACCTCTATCATTAACCTAACTTTGTTAATATGGGTATCAGTGGGGCTCAATAAACAAAAGCTGTAGTGCCTACTGCCACACAGGGGTAATTAAAAATGCACTGTCATTAATTATATTGAATGGAAGATTGTCCAATGAGATGGAGTCTTGTTGACTATTCCCTTCCCAAGCAAGAGCTCCATCAGGCGCTTGGTGAGAACAGCGAGTTTTTATCAGGCCTGGACCTCCTGCTGTTTATCTGCAGTGTACATGTCTATACATATAAAACAAATACATGTAGTTACACAAATTAAGTACGTTCTGTACCTTTGAACTGATTTTTTTTTTACCGCAATATCACAATAACTTCTTATCTTAAATGTGCTGCTATATCAGTTGATGCTTTACTGTTGAGTCATAATGCCGCATAACACACAACTCAAACTCAAATTCTAACAGATGAAAGACCGGAATTATGCAAACTGCTATAAAATGTGTTTGGTCAAGAAACCATAGAGCAATTGTCAGGTTAAATATCTGCTATCTCAGTTAGTATAAACCGACGTGTTTGCACCATAAAACCTGGTGATAACGTCAACACCTCTTGGAATTTAGTGGAAGTATGTTTTTGTGGATTACTTTTCCTTAGAGGCATGATACAGTACCACGGAATGGACAGTAGAGGTACAAGCAGCTGTAGTTGCATTACTTTACCGATTCACAGGGAGAACAATTCAGTGAAACAGTAAAAGAAAAGTTCTTCCACATTCCACAGGTAACAGTGTGCAATGACATTAATAATGTGTATACTGTAGTACAGAACTCACTGGTAAAACTCACTGGGAAGCTGCACTAAAAGGACAAGTAAGGTCGACTTCACATTTACTCATTCCAAAGCTTTATTGGACTAAAAACAAATGACTTCCTTTAACTCTCTGCAAACATACCAGAAACAGTCAACGGAATTGCCGGAAGAACTTCTGTGTTGCATCAATAAATAGAGAAGTGAGTGAGCAATATTGTCAGTGAAGATATTAGCTTTGGAGATATTCTCATTTGTTTGTTCACAAGACAGCTATGACAGCAATCACTCGCAACAGGAACAGGCCCTGAGATTAACATTGCTGGCTTTACGTACCTCCGAGCTGGTTGTTTTCTTCCTCTTCACTATCTCCTTCATCCCTCTTTTCCTACTTTGTCTTTTTCCTCCCCGTCTCCATCTTGTCACATTTCTGAAAAACTGGCGGCACAGGCGTGAAATTGATGTGATGAAAAACAACTGGGATATCTCTATGAGCCATTTGCTTTGCCGTTATGGCCACCCTCTCTCCCTCTCAGCGTGGCTCTAGGCTTTCTGTTGCGTTTGGGGGCATACTGCAAATTAGCCAGCAGCTATCTGAGGTTACCAGCCAAGTGCATCGCTGACCTCGCTCCCTGCCAAGCTCACCCCTCCTGGAACCAGTTCCACGCTCAGCTTCAGCTCAAACTTTGTTTTAGTGATGCTGGGCTTTCTTTAGTTTGGTTGGTATGTTTAAAATTCATTCATTCATTCAGAAACATGCATGATCCATAATAATCATTTTCTTTGGCACATCTTTAATATTCCTGAGTTAATTGAGTTTATAGAGAGGAGGCAGTGCAAGTTTGGCATACCTGATGTTGCTTCTTAAGTTAATGTAATTCAGAATGCATTTTCACTGACAAATGGCTGTGGATACTATGTTACTATGAAATAATAATAAATAGGTATGCGCATATGCTATGTTTCATAAGAGCTTAGATAGAGCATCATCCTAAAGCCTGGTGGTGAATTTCTTTTTTATTACTAACTTCCCTAACAACTGAGGAAATAGAAGGTGCAAGGGCAAATAAGAAAACTCTCCCCTCAGTTATGTTCATCCTAACATCTCCCACATGAGCCATGAAATCGGGCTCTGACTTATCCCGGAGCTTCACGTTTACAAGGAGAGATAAGGGCAGTTCAGACCTATTGTTGCGGCCAGTGTGACCCTAAACATGAAAGGGCATCTTGGCCATCTCCCATTGTGTGCGGCTACAGTATATATTGAGCTGCATAAACCCATCCTTTTGTGTGAAGTGAAAAGAGAGGGGCCTCTTAATTAAGCAAGCGAGAATGTAAGTGACTTCCTACATGCATAAATGAATACTCAAGAAAGTAACTGTGTCATCCTGGATGTGGATAAATGAATAAGTTGCTGAATGCAAGCGGCAGTAAGTGGGTTAGCATGTAAATAAATGAATAAGTTAGCAAATTAGTGTTTAAATGTGTTAGCATGTAAATAAATGAATAAGCGAGTGAATTACAATGTGAGGGAGTTTGCAGGGTGAATAAAGATGTTAAGGAAGCGAGAGTGTCAGCAGTGCAAAGGAAGTTATCTCTGGGAAAAAAAAGCCTTTTGAGGACATAGTTGTTCAAGCGCCGCTTGTTGCGGGGCGGCACAACGAGTACATCTGGCTCGTGCATGTCATATTTCCTCATGTACAGATGACATGCCAATTACTCCTTAATTACACGCGTCATCTGGACCAAAGTGCCCAATGCCAGCGCTGATTAATCCTGTTTATTGTGGCAGTGATGACAGTCCTGGTGGACACAGAGCACCACAATACACACAACAAGGGATTATGGGAGGGATTTAGAGAAGGCTGCAGGGACAGGAGAGCCAGGGCAAGGGTTGACTGATTGAATGACAGCCTGACAGTTAATCTTGCTCTGGATTTCTACTACTGATACTACAGATATCATAAAAATAAGTGATGGAAATCATTTTATTTCCAGAAAATGGAAATGGCTTGAGGCATGGAAATGTTTGACTGGAAAAAAACAAAAAAGCTTTAGTTGCCAAAAACACTGATGTTGCCTACTCACGAGGAAAAGCCAACATTATTGCTCAGCACAATCTGCAATATGCTTACGCACACTTTCATGTTGATGGAGGGCTGCCAAGTCATTTGAATATCATGTCCAGTTAAAATCCCGATTTTACACACATCAAAACCAATTACTTTCTGTCATCTTCACATCCGCATCTCATTATTTCTTCCAATTTAATATTGCTAACGAGGGAGTGCATTTGCAACACAATTTTATTTCCAAAATGTGATAGTCATGAGGGGGCAATGAGGTCACGTTAGCAGTGGAAGAATCTGTGTGTGTATGTGTGTGAAAATCTAAATGAATACGTAGCACATGGGAGCCAGATACCCATCGTAAGAAGGAAGATCTCAGACCGTGACTGGAATATGCGGGGAAGGGGAAGGTGGTAACCATTAGATCAACACTTAGATAGTGGACGTGGTAGAGCCGGCACTGGGAAGCCAGCGGGGACCGGGGTCAGCCCCAGCAAAGGGGACAGCGAGGTGGTTTATCTTCAGATGAGTGATGGAACAGCTTCGGCGCATGGCGAGGTGGCTGCTAGCCTCCCATCGTTCTGACCCTTTGTTTAAGTCCACACTTCCTGTCCCCAATCACTCCTCCTTGTACTTAGTTTCCATCTTCCTTCCCCTTCTTCCATATGAGCCTCTAATTCATGCCCCGTCTTTGTCCAAATCTTTCTATCCCTCACAGCGGCTCACTCCCTCTTGCTTTTGTTACTCCCTGTCACACTCTCTTTCACCATTAGCTCCATCTCCATCCATCTGCTCCTTTTGTCTCGTTGCTCTTTTTCACTAGGATGCCTTGGCAAAAATGGGTATTGACTGTGCCTTCTTTTTCCTCTCATCCCTGCTCCGCTTTCCTTTTTTTTCTCCACTGTGTACTCCAGCAGTACATGCTCCTTTTAGGAGGTGATGTGAAGAGTAGTAGAAATGCACCCTGTAAGGGGAAAAAAAGGTGATGATACAATCAGTTTTATTGTGGCGTAAGGATTTTTTCAGGCTTGTGGTTATACACCCCGTATGCAGGCTGTATGAAAGAATTGCAATTCGCATGCATTTTTTCTCTCTCTCATTCCCCTTTTCCTTCTCTTTTCATTGCTCAAAATAATTAG